>NC_077231.1:119066201-119367201 GCF_027887165.1 Monodelphis domestica
TATTGTTTTACTCATTTAAGTAGTGATTTAATGTAATTTAACCATGTTCATGTTTTGTCTTTATGTCTTGTTATGTTGTTACTTTTGCTATGTCATGTTTTGCTATTTTAATGTTAGTGTTACTGTTATGTTGGTCTTATGTTACTGTTGTATAAAACACACTTACCCCTACTTTGGATCTTTTTTCTCTTCTCTCCTCCTTCTTGAATAATTATTCTTCTGCAATTCCATAGTAGTAAACATATTTATATTTGTATGTGAATAAATGCTATGTTATTTTGTACTATAATACATTACCCCAAAGTACCAATTCATTAGTCCATTTATCCTGTAATCCTCTTCATTGTAAATTTCTCAGTCTTTTAAATTCATAAAATTTCAGTTTTTTAACACTGTCCATTAATTCCTAAATTCTTCTCTTCTTCTGCATTGTCCTCTTCTTCCCTCTTCTGAAGGAATGGTCCTCTCCTTACTGATCTTTTTGAGTTCAGACTCAATTTGACTGATGATTCTACCTTTCTGCAATCTCTTCTTCATTTTCTTCTTCTTCGATGATTTCTACATTTTCATTATTTATACCATGTGCTAATTTTATGTGTGAACAATGATATCATGAATCTGTACCCAAAACTTTTACTGAAGATGGAGAGACTAACACAATAGTGTAAGGACCTAACCAACTTTCTTGAGTTGCCAATGTTTTAGCAAAAATTTTTACATATACAACATCTCCTGATTTGTAATTATGAAGAGAATAATCCAAAGGATGAGTTTGAATTAATACTCCCATATCATGTAATTCTTTTAGTCTTTGTTGTAAAGCATGTAAGTAAGAAGGAAGTTGACAACCTCTTCCTAAGAGAGAGATATAGACTGTCTTGCAAGTTTTTGCCTGTAGTGGAGCATGTCCAAAGAACATTTCAAGATGATATATATATAAATCTGCTCTTGGTTTCGTATGTAGGTAAAACAAAGATATGGGAAGAATCTCTGGCCATTTGAGATGAGTTTCAGCATGGATCTTCCCCACCATAGTTTTTAGTTCCCTATTTACATGTTCCACTTGCCCTGAACTTTGTGGATGATAAGGAACATGATATTTTGATGTTATTCCTAGATTTTCATAGACTCTTTTCATGATGTCTTGAATAAAATGCAATCCCTTATCAGAGTCTATGGTTAGTGGTACTCCAAATCTAGGTATAATTTCCTTAAGCAACATTTTCACCACAAAGCTAGCTATATTTGTATTTAATGGAAAAGCTTCAGGCCATTTGGTTAATCTATCAATAATTACCAAGCAAAACTTGTGTCTTCCAGCTTTTGGCATGTTGATGTAATCAATCTGCAGACTCTTAAATGGACAATATTCTAGAGGTCTACCACCTAAACCTTTCTGTCTGAATGCCCCTTGATTGAATTTTTGGCAAACAGAACAGCTTGAGCAGATCTTATTTGCTACAGTACTTATTCCAGGAGCTACCCATTGTCTTTTTCCAGTGTCAATTACAGCCTGAGTACCAAATGACCATTTGTGTGAATGGCTTGACATAAATAGATATACAGGTTTTTGGTAACAGTGGCTTTCCAGTATCTGCTAACCATATACCATGTTCTTTTCTTGCTCCAAACTTCTCCTTCCATTTTTGTATTTCTGAGTCTATATAATCCAGAAATCTGATATAAAACTTCCAATCCAAGATCCTTCAGGAGAGAAGGGAAGTTTCTGTTGGGACCCTAGAATACTTACCCAGATCTTGACCCTTAGGCTCCCATGTGACTCTCCTTCACAAGCTCCTGTCAATCACTTGAAAGTTTGCATTGTAAAATCTTTTGCAAATGTCATCTTCCTATTACAACATCCACAATTTATTCTTCCACTATTGGTTTTTTAGTTGTATATGACATTCTCTTGGTTCTACTCATTTCTTTGTTCATTATCCCATGTAGTTCTTTCCAGGTGTTTTTTTTTTAATTAACCTGCTTATCATTTCATATGGCATAGTAGTATTCCACCAAAATAATATATCACAATTTGTTTAGCCATTCCCTAACTTATGGGCATCTCCTTCATTTCCAATTCTTTTCTACCACAAAGAAAACTGTTGTAAATATATGGAACATGTGTTTTTTTTTTCCTTTTTCCTTGATTTCCTGGGAAAACAGACCAAGAAATGGTATTGCTGGATCTAAGGGCATACACAGTTTTATAACGCTGGGAGTAATTACAAATTGCTCATCAAAATGATTGGATAGATTCACAGCTCCACTAATACTGCATTATTTTCACCATTTATCCACATCTACACACAATCTTAACAAGAATAAAGTGATTGAATATGCTTCATTATTTTGAAAATTTTGGTTTGATACTTTGTGATTCAACAATTCAAAAATATAGTTCTAAGTTTGGTTCAATGCTTGGTTTCAATGACTATGAGAGAAAGTGTACCTTATAATACAGACAGATATAAGGGACAGTTATGTGGCTCAGTGGATTGAGAACCGGGCCTAGAGACAAGAGGTCTGGAATTCAAATCTAGCATCAGATATTTCCCATCTGTGTGACTCTGGGCAAGTCACTTAATCCCCATTTCCTAGCCTTTACCTCTCTTTTGCTTTGGAACCAATACATAGTATTGATTCTTAAGATGGAAGGTAAGATTTAAAAAAAAAAGATAAATAGTAATGACAGATTTACATTGCTGGGTAGATTTACTAAATCCTGATTTTCAATTTTTACCTTCATTTAACAATTATGCAAATACTTGCAGAAATTTTGTCAATAAATTTTGACCTTTGTTAAAATCTTGAAAACTAATGTGAAGGTGTTCTTTGTTTTTAAGAAATGAGTTCAAAATCAACTAAAATTCTTCAGTAAGAAGATTTTTACATAGTTTGGAAAATTTTATGCAAATGGGCTTTTTTGTTTGTTTTGCCTTTCCCCCCCTTTAATACAGAGGAAGTAGATCAGAAAAAGTGCTGATCAAATTGAGGGGTTTTCCTAAATAAACTGATGACAGAGTGTGGGTGACTATTAGTCAGTGATCAAATTGAAGTCAAGTTATTCAATCAACCTTGTGGAATTATAGGACATTAACCATTAGAGAGTGACTAAAGAGACACAGGAAACATCCAGTGATTGGCTAAGAGAATCATTATGCCCACTTGTAAACCAGATAAAAAGATGTCTGGTCTCTCTCTGACAAAATCAAGAAGACAATCAGCCTGAATAGTGAATCAAAAAATGTGAGGAATTTCTAACAAGGCAGAATCACATAGTCATGGCTTGACAGGGTAATTCAAGGACTTGGCTTTATGATCTCCAATATTTGTATAAAGAAATTTGAAGTGAGAGTATCTGGAACAAGTAGTGAGAATACCACTCCTACTGTTTGATTGATTGTAGGCTTCAGAGTCAGGATTTCAAGAGTATGAACCTGGGAAAGTTTCCCATTGGTTCTAGGGTAAAGATGCTGATTCTGAAAGAGCTTAGAAAGAGATTTGAGCTTGGTTAGAAACTGAATTTTTACATGAACACAATTACAGAATACTTTCCACCCAATTAAAACTAGATCTAAATAATTGGAAAAACATTAATTGCTCATGGGTAGAATGACAACATAAAAATATAAGAAAAATGGCAATTGTACCCAAACTAACTTACTTATTTAGTGCCATACCCATCAAACTACCAAAAAACATTTTTTTACCTAATTAGAAAAAAAACAATAACAAAGCTTATTTGGGAAAAAAAGATCAAGAATATCAAGGGAAATAATGAAAAAAATGTCAAAGAAGGTGGCTTAGCAGTACCAGATCTTAAAATGTACTATAAAGCAGTGGTCATCAAAACAATATAGTACCAATTTTTAAAAAGTGCCCCAAAACAACAGGAATCAAAAACAAATACCAAGATGGAGTGAGGGGGTTCTACTGCTGAACACAACTTGAAAGGTAGGCTGAAAGAGATAATTTTCATGGCATAAGGGGGAACTGGAAGCAAAACTTCATACTGAATAGTGCTGGCCAACCATTCCCTCACCTATTGAGCCAGGTTCTAAACCTGAGTAGAGGCCAACTTTGGGATTCCAGGGCCCAGGTTACGCCAACAAAAGAGGACCTCAAAATTACTCCCTTAAAGTCCCAGGCCCTGACACTAGCCCACATTGTGGCCTGGAAGTTCATAGCGCTGAGCCCTTTTAAACCTACACTGATGCAGTGAAGACCTAGCCCCAGGACAAAATACCTCACAGTGCCAAGTCCTACAAGCCAGCAGAAGTGGAGACAGAATCATTAACTTTCAGAATTCCAAGTTCACAGTAAAAAAAAAAGGCTGGGAAGATAAGCAAATGGCAAAAAGAAACTCAAACCCTAGAAAATTTATATGTTAAAAAAGAACAAAGTAAATAATCAATAGTGAAAGGTGAGGAACCACATGAAAAACTTGAAAGAAAAATGGAAATTAGTCTCAAGAGCTATAAGAACTCAAAAAGGAATGAAAAATCAAATAAGAGAGGTAAAAATAGGGAAAAGAAATGAAAGTAATGCAAAAAGAAAATAACAGCTTAAAAAGCAAAATCTGTCAACTAGAAAAAGAGGCATAAAAATCCAATGAAGAAAAGAGTTCCATGAAAAGTAGAATGGACCAAATGGAACAGGAGGATAAAAAGGTCATGGAAGAAATTCAGTCTTTAAAACTGAGAATTGGACAAATATAAGCTAATGACATCATGAGACATAAAGAAACAATAAAACAAAATCAAAAGAATGAAAAAATAGGGGGCAAAATGAAATATCTCATTGAAAATAAATAACTGACCTGGAAAATAGATCTAGGAGAAACAATTTAAGAATTATTGGACAACCTAAAAGTTATAACAAAAAAAAAATATAAAAGCATAGACATCATATTCCAAGAAATTTTCCAAGAAAACTCCCTGCTCTTCTTGAACAAGAGGATAAAATAGACGTTGAAAGAATCCACAGATCATTTCCTGTAATAAATCCCCAAGATAACTCCCAGAAATGTTATAGTCAAGTTCAAGAATTCTCAGGCCAAGGAGAAAATATTTCAAGCAGCCAGAAAGAAACAACTCAAATATAATGGAGCCCCAGTCAGAATTACACAGGATCTTGCAGTTTCCACATTGAAGGATTGGAAGGCTTGGCATATAATTTTCCAGAAAGCAAGGGAGTTAGATTTACAACAAAGAGACACCTACTTATTGAAACTGACTACATTCTTACAGGGGAAAGCATGGTCACTTAATAAAAAAGAAGATTTCCAAGCATTCCTTAAAAAAAGACCAGACTTAATCAAAAAATTTGATATCCAAATATAAAATTTAAGAGAAACATCAAAAGATAAATAAGAAAGAAAAAATTTAAGGGCTTTAGTAATGCCAATTGTTGATATTCCTATAAGGAAAAATAGTATCTGTAACTCTTAAAAGCTGTTATCATTACCATAGTAGTTAGAAGAAGTATACATAGACAGAGGGTGTGGTAGTAAGGTATTTAGGGTATGTAAAAAGAATCTAGGGATTTTAAAAAAAGTATTGTATTAAGAGAAATGGGAAGAGAGAAGTAAAACAGGGTAAAATTGTATCACATAAAGAGATGTAGAGGAGAAAGCGCTATGAGAGTGGAGAAGAGAATGAGGGTGCTAATGAAAAATACTTAAATTTTACTCTCTTTGGAATTGACTCAGAGAGGGAAGTACAACCAGATTCATTAGGGGATAAAATCCTGTCTTACCTTATAGAGAAGTAGAAGGGGAATAAGAAAGGGAGTGGTAGGGAAGAGAGTAATATAAGAGAGGGAGAATATGGGGGGGAGTGATAAAAAGACCCTATAGAGAAGTAGGAGAGAAATAAGAAGGGTGGTGGTGGAAAGGAGAATAATATAAGGGAGGAGGAAGGGGAGGAGTGATTAAAAATAGAATACTGGTCTGGAGGGAAACAATGAATGGAGAAAAGGCAGGATTGAAAGAGGAAATCAAGATGGAGGGGAGTATACAGATGTTAATCATAACTGTGAATGTAAATGGGATGAACTCACCCAAAACGAAAGTGGATAGCAGAGAGGATTAAAAACCAGAACCCTGCCAAGTGTTATTTACAAGAAACACAGTTGAGACACATACACAGATTAAGGTAAAAGGGTGGAGCAGAATCTGTTGGGCTTCAACTGACATAAAGAAAGCAGGAGTAGAAATCATGATCTCAGGCAAAGCTAAAGAAAAAAATAGATCTAATTAAAAGAGTTAAGGAAGATAATTACATCTTTATAAAAGGTGGTACATACAATGAAGAAACATAAGTACTTAACATATGTGTACCAAATGGTACAGCATACAGGTTTTTAAAAAAGAAACTAAACTAATTTTAGAAGAAAATAATCAATAACACTGTACTAGTGGGGAACCGTAACCTTCCTCTATAAGAACTGGATAAATCAAACCAAAAAAATAAGAAGTGAAGGAAATGAATGAAATTTTTGAAAAGTTGAGTTTAAAAGATATCTTGAGAAAATTGAATAGGGATAAAAAGAATATGCATTTTTTTCAGCAGCACATGGTACATATACAAAAACTGACCATGTACTAGGACATAAAAACTTCACAACCAAATGCAGAAAATCAGAAATAATAAATGCAATGTTTTTCCAGATCATAATAAAATTTTTTAATCAATAAGGATTCATGGAAAGACAAATTAAAATTAATTGGAAACTAAATAACATAATTTTTCAAAGCAGGTGAGTCAAAGAAAACAATCACTGTTTTATTGAAGAGAATGACAATTAGGTGACAACATATCAAAACTTATAGGATATAGCCAAAGTGGTACTTAGGGGAAAATGCATATCCCTGAATGCTTAAATCAATAAAATAAAGGAAAAAACAGATCAACTAAGAAAAACTAGAAAATGAACAAATTAAACATCCCCAATTAAAGACTAAGTTGGAAATATTAAAAATCAAAGGAGAAATTAATAAAATTGAAAGCAAAAGAATTATTGAACTAATAAATTAGACTAGGAGCTGGTTCTATTAAAAAATAAAATAGGGTATTGATTAGTTTGATTTAAAAAAAAGAAAGAAGAGAATCAAATTACTAGTATCAAAAATAAAAAAGGTGATTTTACCTCTAATGAAGAGGAAATTAAAGCAATTATTAAGAGCTATTTTGTCCAATTATATGACAATAAATCTGATAATCTAGGTGAAGTGAATGAATACCTACACAAATGTAAATTGCCTCAGTTAACAAAAGAGGAAATAGAATACTTAAAAAGTCCCATTGCAGAAAAATAAATTTGGGAAAGCATCCATGAACTCCTCAAGAAAAAACCCCAGGGTCAGATGAATTCACAAGTGAATTCTATCAAACATTTAAAGAATATTATCCCAATACTATACAAACTATTGGGTAAAATAAGCAAAGAAGGATTCCTACCAAATTCTTTATAACACAAATATGCTGATACCTAAGCCACAAAGATAAAAAACAGATAAAGAAAATTATAGACCAATTTCCTTAATGAACATTGATGCAAAAAAACCTTAAATAAAATATTAGCAAAGACTACATCAATATGCCACAAGGTTTCTTCCCTATAACCAGGTGGAATTTATATCAGGAATGCAAGGCTGGTTTAATATTAGGAAAACCATCAATATAATTAACCATATTAATAATCAAGCATTAGTTTAGAAACTTTTTTACACATTGCATTCATTTATTTGGTACATTATTATAGCTGAACAAAGGTAGTAATTTTCAAAAATTTAAGTATTAGATCTTCAGATTAATGAAGAATATAATCAGTCTGAATTAAAATAAAAACAAACTGATTTGACTAAATTAGGGTAGGAAAGAGAAATATATCTATTTCAAATCTTAAATGTTTAAAGTTAAATTAAAATCACATGATTAACTCAATAGATGCAGAAAAAGCCTTTGACAAAATGCAATAACCATTCCTACTGAAATCACTAGAAAGCATTGGAATAAAAGGGCCTTTTCTAAAAATAATAAGTAGCATTTATTTAAAACTATCAGCAAGTATCATCTGCAATGGAGATGTTAGAAGCCTTCCATAAAGATCAGGAGTGAAGCAAGGATGCCCATTATCAACACTATTATTTAATATTGTACTAGAAATGTTAGCAGTAGCAATTAGAGAAGAAAAAAAATTGAAGGAATTAAAGTAGACAATAAGGAAACCAAAACAATTACTCTTTGAGGCTGCTATGATGGTATAAGAGTAAAATTAATATCTAATAACTCCAAGTATTATATTTTATAAGAATTATTAATAATCACTTTAAGTGGGGAAAATAAAGAGACAAAAGTAAAGCCTGAGTGAAGAGGAGTTTTTCCTGACCATGGTTGTGGGAGAAGAGCAAAGAGGGGGTGGGGTTACAGAAACTTTATTTCCAAAACATGAGAACATAACTTGAGGAAAAGATTGGGATTATGGAAAACAGAGTCTTGGAGTATAAAATTCTAATTACACAATGGTATACTTATAGAATCCTAGAAAATCAACTAAAATCTATGTGAAATAATTAATAACTTTAGCAAAATTGTAGGATAGAAAATAAATCCACATAAATAATCATCATTTCTCTGTATTTCCAACAAAACTCAGCAGCAAGAGTAAGAAAGAGAAACTCCATTTAAAATCACTGTAGATGATATAAAATACCTGGTATGACAGAGGAATGATCCAGAGACTCTGAGGGACAGAGCCTGGAGGACATGCTGAGGTTTGTATCCACAGCGGGGGATGGTGAAGAAGGTTTGGGATCTTGAGGGAAGAGGAGATTCCAGGGGGAGACAGTTAATCTTGCTCTCTTGCCTGAGCAAGCCAAGGGTGACAGGTTGATCAGATATTTCTCTCCTGTATTAAAGGAAGTTAATTCATAACTGAGGGAGTTCAGTATTAAGAGGGGGAAAGAGTGGAGACTTCCCTTCTCAAAGCAGGGTTCAAAAGAGACAGCAGATGTAATGGGTTAGCTCAGAGAGAGGAGAGGGGGATTTGAAGATTTTCCACCTTCTGCCTTCCCTCCTCAGCTAAAGCTGCTTTCCGCAATTCGCTCTTGTCCCTCTTGTCCTCCCCTCCACTACTCAAGTCCAAAGGGTCTCCCCTTGATCTGTTCACTTACATTCCACTTGGGAAAAAGTTAACTATTTTAATGTCAACTCAATCACAGTATTACAAAGGAATAACTAGCATAGAAAGAATGGCAAAGTTAAATGGGGAAAAGGGGTTCCTGTCTCTATCTAAACCCTTTCCCCTCCCTTCTTAAGTTTGGGGGGAACTCAGGCCTTGGCAGCCTAAGACCCCTGAGAGAAAGTCAGGTTGACTAACCCCTGGGCAACAGGAGCTGAGGTAAAGTCTGCTCAGGTTTTTCTTCAGAAAGTCCCTTCAATGGAGAAATGTTGGGGGGAAAGATTTCTAGTCACCATCAGGAAAAGTGGGTAACCCTCAGAAGAAAGTCTTTTCCCACCTTCTGTATTTGGCTTCTCAAGACTGAGAGCAACCAACTCCTCTACCAGTCAGAGTCTTCTCCTCAAGATTCCAATCCCTTGGGGCCCCTCCCCCATCAAGGTGATCGGTTTCACACACTCTTCAGCCTAGCACTTTTTCTTTAATGCCAGCCTCTGTCACACTCCTGAGCCATACAAAATCCCTTATTGTTCCTAATTACCATTCCCCCCAAAGACACCAGGAATTGTGGCAAACCCTGAGAAAAAGAAGAACAGCATCAGAAGATCTCACACAGCTCCTGTGATACCCTGAGTCTGGACATTGGCTCTGCTGTGATAAGACCAGGGGTCACCAAATCCTGAGCCTCTTAGAGACCAGGCTGACAAACCTGAGTCTTTCAACTTTGGGAGGAGGGAGGAAGACATTTTTAGACAGACAGGGATTTCCCTTACCCTCTTTCCTATAAATTCCAACCTATAGACATATTGTTTATCTTATCCCTAACCACCATTTGTTAGAATAAAGTGTCAGTTATCTTAAATTGACTTCCTTGTCATATTGAAGGGGTAGAGAACTGATTTCTTTCTCTTTCCCCCAAGGGAAAAGGTTCACCCATTAATTAGTTATTAGAGGGGAGTAAAGGCAAAATGAGACTGAATGGGGGAGTGCATCTCACCCTCCTATTTTCTGGGATCATCTACTCTTTTCTCCATTATACAGAAACCAACCCTCTAATACACTGAGCAGCTATTTGCCAAGAAAAACACAGGAGTTATATGAATACAATTATAAAACACTTCACACAAAGAAAATTAGATCTAAACAATTAGAAAAACATTAATTGTTCATGGGTAGACTGAGCTATTATAATAAAAATGACAATCCTACCTAAATTAATTTAGTATCATGCCAGTCAAACTACCAAAAAATTATTTTATAGAACTAAAAAAAATAAATAACAAAATGAAGAACAAAAAGTCAAGAATATCATGGAAACTGGTGGGAAAAAATGTGAAGGATGGTAGTCTAGCAGTACTAAATGTTAAACTGAACTATAAAGCACTAATCATCCAAAGAACCTAGTACTGGCTAGGAAATAGAAGGGTGGCTCAGTGGAATAGACTAGAGGTAAATGACCTCAGCAATCTAGTGTTTGATTAACCCAAAGATCACAGCTTTGGAAATAAAAACATTATTTAACAAAAACTTCTAGGAAAATTGGAAAACAGTATGGCAAAAATAAGGTTTAAATCAATATCTCACACCCTATATCAAGATAAGGTCAGAATGGATATATGATTTAAACATAAAGAGTGATATTATAAGTAAATTAGGGGATCATAGAAAAGTTTACCTATAAGATCTATGGAAAAGGAAAGAATTTACGATCACACTAGAGATAGAGAATAAGATGTAAAATGAATGATTTTTATTATATTAAATTAAAAAGGCTTTACTAAAAAAATGCTTCCAAGATTAGAAGGGGGGGGGGAACTTGAGAAAAATTTTATAACCAATTTCTCTGATAAAGATCTCATTTCTCAAATATATAAAGAACTAAGTCAAATTTATGAGTCCTTGTCATTAGGGGCAGTTAGGTGGTTCAGTGGATTGAGAGCCAGGCCTAGAAATGGAAGGTTCTAAATTTGATTCTGGCATCAGACATTTCCTAGCTATGGGACCCTGGGCAAGTCATTTAACACCCATTGCCTAGCCCTTACCACTCTTCTGTCTTGGAATCAATACATAGTATTGATTCTAAGATGGAAGATAAGGGCTTAAAATAAAATCCAAATCATTCCTTAATTGCTGAATGGTCAAAGGGTATAAATAGGCAGTTTTCAGGTGAAGAAATCAAAGCTATCAATAATCCTATGAAAAAATGTTTTAAATCCCTCCTGAAATGAGAAATATAAATTAAAACAACTTTTAAGGACTACCTCACACCTATTAGATTGGCTAATATGAGAGTAAAGGAAAATGATAAACATTGGAGGGGATGTGGCAAAGTTAGGACACTAATGTATTGCTGGTGGAGTTGTGAACTAATACAACCATTCTAGAGGGCAATTTGGAATTGTGCCCAAATATAAAAGAAATCACATCTTTTGGTCCAATAATATCACTAGTAGATCTGTATCCTAAAGAGTTATGGATATATATTTTGGGATATCAAAATATATTTTGTGTGACAATATATGTATAAACCAGCTTGAATTACTTGTCTGTTCCAGGAAGGGGGTGGGAAGAAGGGAGGGAGACTATATGGATCATATGATTTTGAAAAACTTATATGGAAATTTATTAAAATAAATAAATTGATAATGGCCTAAAAAGGAGAAAGAAAGAAAATCTTGCTATGCTTTTCCAATAAATGCTATTGCTTTGAGCTAATTATGTCTTTGGCTAATTATTGAGTGGTTAATACATTGATGGGGGCTTGTGTACCATAGTTTTGGAATGCAAAGTCACAAATCACTTCAAACATAGAGTGGACATCTCTCACAGATCCTGCCTGGGAAGTTAATGAATAGCACCCAAATATATCAAATAAGGGTTTAGATAAAAGAGTTTTATAAATAATACAATTACATCATCTTCAATAATAAAAACTTAGTTTTCAAATATCTTGATAATTGTGATGTCTTCATGTTACCATCAATAGCCTGAGGCAGAATATACACTTAGATGGATGTATATTTTTTAACAATAATAGTAGATATAAGTTCAGTATCTTGATATTTTTTTTATTTGGAGGGGGTACAGGTTCCTTGCCAGATGTATTTAGATCATCATTATTTTGCCTCATAATGTGGCTGATAAAAAACTCATACCAGGAGTAGAAATGCCAGATTTCCAATTTTCTTGTTTGAATGTGCTCACATTGGTATTATCAATCTGAAATTTATTTGCAGGAATATTTTAAAGTCACTTTTGTGTCCATTTTTTGAGGGTTTGTTTAATTTAAAGTCGGCAATATAATCTCTAAGCCCACTTAACCCAGGGCACATAAACTGCAACATGTCACAATACACTGAAAGCAAATAAATAAGGGAACTACTGTCAAATTGTTGGCATTGGAGAACTCCCACTTTTTCCTCAGGATAACTTCTATAACAGACAAGAAAAATAACAGTCTGATGTATAGCCCAAATGAGGGCACTTATATAAATCTACATATTATTCCAATAAAGCTTAAGTTCCTTCTTATTTGCTAAAATAAAACAAATAGAAACAGAACTGGTACTTTGCCTTGCCTCTACCCCAATATATGGTCTTACCCTTTCCCTAGGGTGTGCACATTCCAATTCAGAGATCACTAGTATAAATCACAGGACAACTGCTGACCCATTTTAATGGTCAGAATTTCCAAATCATAAGTTCCCTACTTTGTTAAAATTGCAAATACAGGGGGGAAAAAGTTTTCTTCAGGTCACTAACCTCTCCCTTTTAGAGCACCTTTACCAGTTTGTAATCTTCCATGTTCTTTCTTTCCATCCTTCAGACAACCCTATTTCAAAATTGGTTCTCCTCAAAGCATCTGATATCAGTATCATACTACAATGTGAATTTTTAATCAATGTCCTTAACTCATTCCATAGTATTTATATTATGTCTTGACACTGATTTTAGAAGAGAAAAGTGTCCTCTATTTAAGGAATTTCAGACACAAATAACATGATAGACAAAATATTTTAAATAGGGGCAGTAGATTTTATATGCTCTCCGAAAATTAAAAAGCTGAAGACAATTGAGTAACTATAGAGTATTCTGATAAAGAGTGACCAGTAAAGTGTAAAGCTCATAGGACATCCTGCAAAGGGACTTGTTGAAAGAATTGAAGACATCAGACAATAGAAAATAAGGCTTCAGTCATATGTGTTAACTTTCTTAACTATTTAAAAGGCTTTTATATGGAAGAGACAGTAAACTTCTGCTTATTACCATATAGAATAATTAGGAATAATGACTGGAAGATGCAGAGAAAAAGATTCCATCTGCATAGAAGGAGGTTGCATAGAGGTTTTGGAAATCCCAGAACTTAAAACAATGCCTTACACAAAGTAAGAGCTTAATTAATACTTGTTGAATCAAATTGAACCACACCATATTGACTCTATTGACTTCCTTACTGAGAAAAGCTAATGATTGCTTCTTGTATGCCCATTACTATGCTAGGATCATGGGAGATTCAAAGATAGATAAAATACAATCACTACCCTTGAAGAGTTTACAGTCTAGTATAGGGTAAGAAGAAAAGAAAATGGCAAAATAGTTCATTTGATGATGGTGAAATACTTCAAAGCAATGTTATCAAACAAAATAAAAATAGATCAACATATTGACTTAGAAAACCACAAATTAATATTATCTATAGTATATTTATTTTTTCTGGTTTTGCATTTCCCAATTACTGATTCAGGCACCAAGTTGTTCTCAAGTTTGACACATTTCCTTCAGAGGAATTAAATAATATTAAAAGAATGCTTCATAGAATTTGTTAATGAAAAATGTGTAGGGAAAAAATCCCAAATGTGAAAAGGTTTACCTGTGGCAAGGAAGCATCATGTGTAGCACGAAGTCTGTCATTGTATGATGTTAAGGGAAACACAATAGACATCTTGAGACTCTTCTTATTCATCCCATCTCCAAAGGTTACTAATTCATGTCAGGAGAAGAAGCAGTTGGCTTGGCTCCAAAACTTGGCTATTCTATTCTTCTCAGAGAGAGGGAATAGAAGACCTGAGTTATAGCTAGCTATTCCTTTAAATATTATTATTCTAAGGCCATGTTGGTGAACCTGTGTGACACATGTCAGAGGGGGGCTATTCCCTTCCTGAGGACATTTCTTACATCACCTGTCCCTTTGTCCATCAGGCCAATGGTAGTGCTTCCTCCCTCTCATGTTTTGGGTAAAGGAGGGGCTCACCTGTGGTATGAGGGTTGCAGTTTGGGCACTCAGTCTCTAAAAGATTCATCTTCATTGTTCTAAGGCATATGGTCAGGTTGAGTCTAACTTCTGATCACTGAGTCATTATTGGAGGAGAGCAGGATCCTTAGATCTTTATTTAAGGCTTGACTCTATGCCTACCAAATATCAGTTCCATAATAAGCACACACAGTATCTAATCAATAATACCCAATTTGACCAAATTATAGCAGATCAAACCTCAGAAAATGTATACATATATAGCCAACAAAATAGAGTTCTCTCATTGGGATAAAGGTAATTCAGTTTAAAGGGTATATGGGATGTTCTGGGAGAACTAGCTCCTTTGGTATGAGGGTTTGCCAACTCCTTTTTTGGGCTACTCATCTGCCATTGATGTCTACCTTTCATCCAACTCTCAGCTATGGCTCCAAAAAGCTGTAGCATACACAGAAGACACACCCCAGTGAAACAGCTGAGGCATATGGGCTAAACTAGGTTAAGGATTAATGTCCTCAGTCCTGTTGGTGAGCTGGAGCATACATCACACACATGTAAAGATTTTCCCTGGTAGAAAGGGCAGATGAGAACAATTTGTTTCAAGGGCTGTTAAGGCAGCTGAAGCAGATTAAAAAGAAGTGGAATACTTAGAGCTTGGTCAAGCCTTGAAGACTCCAAGATCATCCACTGCATCATGGGATATTGCCAATTTTCTTGACTTTTGTTTTGTCATTAGACTTTGATGATTCTGGAAGACAGAGAGAGTTTGATGACTTTCTACAACTCTGCTTCATCTATAACCAATAAAGCAAAACATCACTCCACGATGTTTTTTGAAAATGAAGGGTTTCACTCAAGTGGAAACTCACCACAGTCTCTAGAGTAACAAGCTTGAAATAGGGCTATAATGGAGACTGCCACTTTGTCTCATTATCTTCGCAGAGTTTTTTTCTTCAGCAACTGGAAGTGAGATTGGCCTCTTCCCTCTTGAAGATGGAATCCAGAAGTGCCTAAAGTGACATGAAGCTTGAAGAAGACCTGAATTTTGAGGATTCTTCCTCAGGAGCATTTTTTTAAGACTGATTTATTTATCTATTTGGTGTTTTGTTAGTTTGAGTATTTTGTATTTATGAAATTAATCTTTCTATTTCATTTTTCTTCATAGTTTGTTTTTTTAACTATAAAACTGCATAATGGACTCAGGGTTATTTTTATTTCTTTTAATTTTGTTTTGATTTCACATCATTCATTTACTATGTTGTTCACTTGATTCTCTCCCTCATTTTAATCAGATTAATTAGAGGCTTATTAATTTTACTATTCTTTTCAAAAATCATCTTTTAATTTTGTTTATACTCGTTTTAGTTTCTCTGTTTTACCACTAATTTCTAGTATCTTTTTTGTGTTTATTTTAGCTTTCTTATTTGTTATGCTTCTAAAATTTTGAGAAGTGTATGCAGTTCATAATCTCCTTTTCTATTTTGTTAATGTATATTTTGATAGATACAATTTCCCCCTCTATTCTTTAAGACCATGATAATAAACATAGGTAAATGTTATCATGGTCTTTAATTGAAAATTGTTTTTATGATTTGCTCTGTTTTTTATTTATGTTCCCTACACTAATTATTATTTATATTCCATTAGGGTTTATAGAGTATTTCTGTTGTTGTAAATTTATTTACAACTTCCCTGTGATGTAACATGCTCAATTTCTGTTTAAGTTCCATATGAAATAGAGAAATATGTATATTCTATAGTGTTCCATTCAGAAGACTCCATAAATTCTTTTAGCTCCTATTTCTCTAGCATTTAAAAAAAATTCTATATATTCTCTTTTATTGGTCCCTGTTATGATTTTTCTGATCATATAATTAAACTTCTACTTGTTTGGATTCATCTGATTCATAGCAAATATTATTCTGGTCTTTCATTTTTATGTGTATTTCCTCATGTGTTTTTTTTTTTTTTGGTAAGCAACAGATTGTGAGGTTTTATTTTCTTATCTAGTTTGTCATTCTGTAGTCTTATTGGATTGGTTAGTCTACTTAAGGTAATAAAATTTGTGTTTATGTTTTTCTTCACTTGTGTCCTCCTGGTATTCCTTTTTTTCCTAATTAGGTTTTATTTTTGTCCCCCTTCCTCTTTTAAAACTTAATTTGTCTACATGATTGTTTTTGCTGAATCTTCTTTAAGGCAACCCTATTATCACAGGTTTTCTTTTAAACTTTAATTTCCACCTTTAATTCTTTCCATTAATCAGCCCTCTCCTTAGTTTTGGAGTTTATTAGTTACTTTTTATTTCTTCTTTTAATTTAGCTACCTAATTCTTTCCCTCTTTTATTCCTTTTTTCTCTCTCATTTGAGTAGTTATTTCAAAACCCTCTGCTTCACCTCCATATTCTTTTGTTTGCTCTCTCTTATTTTTCCATACCTTTTTCTAAAAATGATTTCATTATGACATTCTTTTCAAGTATTGCCTTCCATTTTTATCTATTCTGAATTTTTACTCTTTGATTTATTTCTTCCTTCTTAGTCTTTTTGTGTTCCTCATGGAATTAAATCTTTTAAAAATACCCAAACCTGTCAGTTCTAGTCCAGCTCTCCCTTCTAAACAATTTCAATGTTAATGCCTTTCTGATCTTATCTCCTGGTTCCTTTTTTTTTTCTCCTCTGCCTCACTCTTAGAAGTGTCAGTTCTAGTGGCATGTAAAGGGGATAGAATCATTGCTTCATAGCAGAAAACTTCCTTGTATCTCAAATCATTTAACCTAAGTCTATCCCACAATGTCCTTATATTATATGATAATTATATTTCTTCTTAGCCATTTGCAATGAAATCTCATCTCTAGGCCCATGTCATCTCTTAAGGCCATTTGCCTCCAACAACTCTGATATATATCTTTTTTAGAAGCAGGAGGTTGGAAGTACATTGCTCTCTCATAGGAAGTGGTTTGCTTGTAAACCAAACACACATGAATTAGAACTATTATAATGTCTGAAAATGGAGTGCTCTTTGTGAGGAACAGAAATGAGGCTAATATCATTGCATCAGAGTACATGGAGGGAATAAAATATAAACAAACAAGAAGGGGGAGTGTAAGTTAAGTGAAGGAAAAGGAATAAGTACTTATATAGGACTTAAATTATGTGCCAGCATTATGCTAGACACTTTTAACAAATATAATCTCATTTGAGCTTCACAACAACTCTGCAAGGTATGTGCTATTAATATTCTAATTTTGTAGTCAAATAAACTGAGGCAAACTGAGTATAAATGACTTGCCTGGGTAAATTTCTGAGGCTAGCTTTGAACTCAGATCTTCATGATTCTAGGACTACTGTTCTGTCCAGTATACCACTACATATCTGAACTTTAGCAAGATCATTATGATAGCTGAGTGGAGGATGGACAGGAATAGTGAAAGACTTCTGGCAGATCAACCTACCAAAAAGCTATTATAAGTAAAAATGAAGAGCAAGAATCTGGCTATTCTGTCTCTTGACTTAGTGTCTAAAAGGGTATGAAAGAAGGAAGGAGTGTGCAAACCTAAAGAAGGTTGAGGAGAGCCAAAATTCCCTTAAAACAGAGAAGCTGAGTGGGGGCAGAACAAGATTAAAATGTAATTGGAAAATGTTTAATTTTGTTTAAGTAAAAATACAACATAGATAACAATAATGTATGTTTTAAGTCAATATGCAACCCACAGTAATCTGTTTCTATTTAACTTTGACACTACAACAAAGAGGAATGTAAAATGTAGAGATCCAGGATAAATGATAGTTTGTTAACAACCTCAAGGGGAAGAGGAAGGTGTCTAGTAGTCACAATGCTATTGGAAGGCAGAGGAAAATCATTAAGGGGGTAGTGCTGAAGTGGATATGGATGAGCATATGGGGATAAATAGAAGGGGTAGAAGTATAATCCTTGTCTGGAAGTCCAGTGCTATGGTACTCTCTCTTTATTGGTTATCAGTGGCCATGGCTACATGAAGGTCAGTCTTCTTTAAGTTCTTTTCAAGCTTTTAATCACTTGAGGCAATTCTGGCTTCCAGGTTCTAGAGATAAGACAAATGAGCCCAACTCCCCTTCAGATTGCTGAAGGAAAAAAAAATTTCTGGAAAGAAGCTGGCATGAGAAGAGTTAAGTGTTTCCATCATGTTCTTATCCCTAGCTTGTTACAATAGAGACTTCAGAATATGTCCTCTTGGGTAAGATCTAGGGTTATTTTATGCCTGAGCTGAGTTATGTCATTCCCAATGAGAGAGCTTCTTTACTCTCTATTGTCTGATATATATTTGTCTGTGCATACTTTCTCTAATTTCTGTTTAGCAATTGATTGAATAAATGAGGGTTTGTTTTTTGGTTTTTTTTGTGCATCACACTATATATTCATTTTGGAACTGATAGTTGGTGGGAAAGAAATCAAGCTTTGGCTATAAAGCTTGATGATCTTCTCTCTTCACCCAATAAAGAAACAGTAATCAGAATTTAGCTTGAACCTGAAAACCACATCCCCTAGATTAATAATTTTTAAGGGAGCAAATAGATATCAATCTAGCTAAGTACCCCTTCCCTCTGAGAATGGCAGAATGACCAAGTTTTTGGTTTAACATCCCACATCCCTCCTGGTGATAATTCAAGTCTCTAAGAGAAGGGTGAGGAGAAAAGATGCTAGGAAAGTCTATTCTGTCTCCCTTTGAGTCATACGATGATTCCATGCAACATATTAGCAGGACAACCTCTCATAACACTTGGGATCTTACAAAGAGGATTTTCATGTTAGCAGAAATTAATTGAATCACATAGTTAAGGAGAGCAAGAATCGGGCGGTTTACTACCAATATACTACCAATATATGCAAAAAAAAATTTTTTTTTTAAGTTGATCACTGCCCTTGCTGTCTAGGATGCCTTGCTTATTCTGGTTCCCAGAGACCCATGACATCATAATTGGTCCTATTCTAATCACAAATTCTTTAAATTTAAGTATGAATCAGGCAATAGATTGTCAGTTGAAGCTTAAGTTCTTAAGAGAACTATCACCAACAGACTAGTCACTCAGTGATGAATTCTTTTGATCAGAGTAACTTGGGAAATAATCTATAAAGGCATGGAAGGATTGCAATATTTTTCAGTGAGAGAAATGTTCACATTAATGGAATTAAATCTTTGGAAATAAAGCCAAATGCTATTATTCACATTTTGTTTAAGAGGAAAGTTAGTGTCAAAAAGGTTAAATGACTTGCCTGACATAACACAGTTGGTAAAGTGCCAGAGCCTAGAACCAGATTAGGGATCTCCTAACTCTTAGGATCATAGATTTATAAAAATAAATCAGCTCAGAGGTGAAATAATCCCACTGTCATATTTTATAAATGAGAACACTGAGGCCTAGAGATTTAAATATCTGGTCCAAAGTCATATAGATAGCAAGCAGCTGAGGAAGGGTTTGAACTCATGTCCTCTTCCAATGTTCTTTACACTGTAAACCACTTCATTCTCTTAGCTCGCCTTGTTTTCTCATCACTGGTCACAACACCACTGGTTTTCCACTAGGTTCACTTCAGACATTTTATCCTGATTTTCTATGTCATCATCTTTTCTCAGTATGTCCTAAACCCATGTTGGTGAACCTATGGCATTCATGTTGGAGATTGCCAGAGGGGGATGCTCCCCTCCCCCTCCCCATGCATGTCTGAGGACATATCTCATATGACTCTCCCCTCTGCCCAGTAGCCCAATGGAAACTTTCCTATCTGGGGTAAGGCAGAGGGCCCACATGTGGCATGAGGGTTGCAGTTTGGGCACTCAATCTCTAAAAGGTTTGCCATCACTGCCCTAGATAGCTCTATCAGCTCTGACTCACACATTTTCCTCCAAATGACCCTTCTTACTCAGTCAGCTCATTTATCCTTTCCTTTTCTTCCTTTACCTTGATTTTTCTAAGAGTCATCATTAGCATGTTCTTTTTCTCTCCTCCAAGATGAAGCTAAATATCTTCCTTACACTAAAGCTCAATGTGTAACATTTTCCACTCCTAATGGTGAGCAGAAAGAATCTCTGATCTGGTACATAAGTGTCTCAAACATCCCTTTAACTAATGATTTTACAGCTACATTTTGCTGTCTCTACTGCCGCTCTCAAGGGGGAAGTTGAAAATAGAGCCTACCTATAGGCACATCCTCTAATTCCAATGGCACACTCTCAACCATAGCTCCACAAAAACCATCTTAGGTATTGGTTTAGTGACATCTCTTGGTCCTGGAAAAGGGGGAGAGGGGCCGTTACCCATTCCTAAGAAGTTTCTAACCATAAAATTTGATAAGGAATCAGTGCTTGAGCCCTCCCACCCCTTTCCCAGTTCCACCTGGCATTACCAATTATCTGTTCCTGACATAGGGTTTAATTATTTTTATTATTATTGCCCTGAAAAAAAGACTATAATTAAATCCAAAATTGTACTGGAGACTTTATTGTCACGGCAAAAACAGAACACAATGTCTGGAGACCAAAAGAAAAAACCCTATTTCAATAAAAATTAATTATGTTCAGCTCTCATTCTCAGTGGAGGTTTGGGGAATGCATTATGAGGACCTGGGGTGGTACCATGACTCCTGGTACTTAAAACTCTCTCTCTCCTGCAGCTAGAGCTGAGTACTGACCATCTCCATCATGTGAAAACCCCACACTCTCTCCTTTCCTCTGGGTTACTGTTTGTTCTTTTTTTGAGGAACATCAAAAGGGTGGGAATGATGAGGAAATTCAGCTTGAAGGACCCCTCCCCCCTTTCCAGCTCCCTCTCTGCTCCAGATAGCCAGGTGCAAAGTCAGTCTCCTTTCCTCAGCCTGAAGGCCAGACAACCCCACCCTTCTAGTTCCCTCCCTGTTCCAGACAGTCTGATGCAAGGCCAAATATAAAGTGCCTGTTCTCCCAATGCTGGGGGCCCAGGGTTGGAGAAGTTATCTCCCTCTGGGTCTGTGTGTAATAAAGAGCTTTCCTTCCTCATTCCCGAGTGCTGTTTGAGTTTCCTGAACCTGACTAATAATTTTTCTATAACATCATCAGAATACCTGGAAGTTGTGAATTTTAGATTTACTCCACCTTGCTTAGTCTAACAAAACAAGAAAAGAAAATTTGATAAGCAGATTTGACCCTCAATAGAAGCATAAAAAAGTAAAGTGAAAACTTAAGGGTTTTTATAAGACTGAATTGAGTACCTTCATACTTGAGAAGGTGATAATTGAAATAATTAAGGTATCTCTGATACTTGAGAAAGGTAAAGTTCTTTAGGTATGAAAGATACCTAAACAAGAAATTTATCATTATTAGAAAAATGATGAGTATATAGAAGGAAAGAAGCTCAATATGATGGGTTGATATAAAAAGGGGGGGATGGGAAAGAGGAACACATGGGGGCAAGAGAAAAGGAGAGACAGAAGGTGTAAACTATATCTCATTAAGAGGTACATAAGTGAAAAATATTTATAGCTGCACTCTTTGTGGTGGCAAAAAAATTGGGAAATGAGGGGGTGTCCATTGATTGGGGAATGGTTGAATAAATTATGGTATCTAATGGTGATGGAATATTATTGTGCTTAAAGGAATAACAAACTGGAGGAATTCATGTGAACTGGAAAGACCTCCAGGAATTGATGCAGAGCAAAAGGAGCAGAATCAGGAGAACACTGTACACAGAGACCAATATATTGTGGCACAATTGAATGACTTTTCTATTAGCAGCAATGCAATGACCCAAGGCAATCCAGAGGAATTTAAGAGAAATAATGCTATCCACATCCAGAGAAAGAACTGTGGAAGCAGAAATGCAGAAGAAAAACATATCACATAGTTTGATAGAGACATGATTATGGATTTGATGTTAAAAGATCATTCTACTACAAATATGAATAACATGGAAATAGGTTTTGAACAATGATACATGTATAACCCAATGGAATTCTTGTCATCTCTGGGAGAGGTATGGGGGATCATGAATCATGTAACCATAGGAAAATATTCTAAAAAAAAGAAAAAAGGTACATAAGTGGCAAATACTGTGGAAGAGAAGGTGGGTGGGTGTGACTACACTTGAATCTTACTCTTTTCAGAACTAGCTCAAAGTTGAATAACACCCATACTCATGGGTGTTACATTACATTACATCTTAACTAGAGAAACATACCTTACCCTATAAAGAAGTAGGAAGGTAGGAAGAATAAGGTGGAGGGGGCATGGGATGGAGATGAACAAAAAGGAGGGTTGATTGGAGGAGGTGACGATTGAAAACAAAACATCTGTGAACAGGGAATGGCTAAAAGGAGAGAGAGTGAAGAGTCAACAGGATGAAAATAAGATGGAAGGAAACACAATTAGTATCATAACTCTGAATGTGGTAGATTCGCCCATAAAATGGAAAAGGATAGCAGAGTAGATTAAAAACCAGAATCATACAATATGCTCTTGACAAAAAAACACTTTAAAAAAGGGACACACACATTATGAGACTTCCAGGTAAACATGGCTGCAATCTAGATGCGAATCGCTTCCTCTCTCCAGCACCGAACGAAATAGACTACCTCAAAAGAGCATAAAAAATCACCTTTGGAAGAACAGAGGGACTCTCCAACCCCACAGAAACGAAGGTACATGGGGCTTGAACATTTCCACACTATAAGGAAGAGGAAAAGCTTGCACAAAAATGTGAATTGAGCTGCCCCTCCCCCCCACTCCCCCAACCAAACCAGAGTAAGGTATCAGAGCTCTCACTGGGACAGTGAGTGAGTGAGGAGCATCTCTGTCTGGGGGGGGGGGGCACACCAGGGTCCTTGGGATCTAAAGACTGCAAGGAAACGGCCTCTCAGGGCAGTTTCACGGGAAAATCCTGCACTGAGCAAAGGGGAGGCCGCGCTGAGAGGCTGTGCTGAGCAAAGGGGCGGCCATTCTGACCACAGGGGCCTGCTCTCTAAGAAACCTCGGAGGCTGGAAAGAACTAGTCTGAGGCCACCTAAATTCACAGAAAACCCGCCCATATCACCCAGACCCCAGACCAAAAAGGAAAGGGGAATAAAACCACCAAAGAGATGGCTCACATGGCCCAAAATCAAGCCTCCAGGAAGAAAGGGAAAGAGGTGACTATTGAAAACTTTTATGGCGGGAGTACCCAAGGAAAAGAAGAGAAAGAGGATGAAACCCAAGCAAAATCAAAACATGCCTCACAAAATGGAAATTATTCACAAGCTCTGGAAGAACTCAAATTGGAGCTTACCCAAAAGATGGAAACCTTCTGGAAATAAAAATGGGAGAAAGAGATCAGCAGTCTGATAGACAAGACTTCAAAATTGGAGAAAGAGCTGGAAGCATCTAATAGAAGGGCAAACAAAGCTGAAAATCAAAACCAGTCCCTAATGACCAGAATTAAGCAACTGGAAGACAGTGAGCATGCAAAACAGCAAGAATTAATAAAGCAAGGCCAAAAAAATAATGAATTAGAAGAAAACACAAAATATCTCACCGAAAAGGTCACAGACCTGGAAAACAGAGGAAGAAGAGACAATGTGAGATTTATTGGTCTGCCTGAAAAACCAGAGATAAACAAAAACTTTAATGCTATACTACAGGAGATTATAGAAGAAAATTGCCCACATGTTCTGGATCAAGGGGGCAAAATAGAAATAGAAAGGGTTCATACAACACCCTCTATACTAAATCCCCAAAACACAACTCCCAGGAATGTAATCACCAAATTAAAGAGCTTCCAAGAAAAGGAGAAAATCCTACAAGAAGCCAAGAAGAGGAGCTTCAGATATAGGGGGGCTCCCAAAAGGATCACACATGACTTAGCAGCCAACACACTAAGAGACCGCAAACCATGGAACATGATATTTAGAAAGGCAAGAGAGCTGGGTCTCCACCCAAGAATCAACTACCCAGCAAAACTGACTATATACTTCCAGGGGAAAGTATGGGCATTCAACATAATAGAAGATTTCCAAGCATTTGCTAAGAAAAGACCAGAACTTAGTGGAAATTTTGATATCAAATCACAGAAAGCAAGAGAAACATGAAAAGGTAAATATGAAAGAAAGGGAAAAGGAGATGAACCTTCTATTTTTCTTTAAGTCAAACTCACTTCTATAAGGAATACATTTACATCAAATTATATATATTAATATGTGGGGAAAATGTATTGTGCAACTCTCAAAAATTGTATGTACCATGAGAGTAGTTAGAAGAATCATGCATAGGGAAATATTGGGGATCAAGAAGATTTGGTGAAAGGGGGGGGCAAAGAAAGAAAAAGGGAGTGGGGAAGCATCGACAATACTAAGACTTACTTCAAGAAATAGGGGGGTAGCCTAAATAGAATAATCTTTCCCATACAAAGATACACATGGGAAGGGGAGGGGAAGATCTCTCATATGAGAAGGAGAAAAAGAGAGTGTGAAGTGGTATTACTTAAACCTTATTCTCAGTGACATCAACCCTGAGAGGGAAGAACATCTAGATCCAGTGGGATCCTGAATTCTATCTTATCCAAAAGGGTAAGAAAGAAAGGGAAATTAAGGAGGGGAAGGAGAGGAGGGAGTATAAAAAGGGAGGGAAGAAGAGGGGTTAGGGAAAGGGAGCATAAAAAGGGAGGGGCTAGAAAGGGAAGCATACCAAGGGAGGGGACTAGGGAGACTGACCTAAAGTAAATCACTGGTTCAAAGGGATATAGCTAGGGAAGAAAGGTCAGAACTAGGGGAAGATATCAAAATGCCAGTGAATCCACAAGTAACAATCATAACTTTGAACATGAATGGGATGAACTCACCCATAAAATGTAGAAAAATAGCAGATTGGATTAGAACCCCAAACCCTACCATTTGCTGTCTTCAAGAAACACATATGAGGTGGGTTGACACTCACAAAGTTAGAATTAAAGGTTGGAGTAAGACCTTTTGGGCCACAACTGATAGAAAGAAGCCAGGAGTTGCAATCATGATATCTGACAAAGCCAAAGCACAAATAGACCTGATCAAAAGGGATAGGGAAGGTAA
The DNA here is from genome assembly GCF_027887165.1 of Monodelphis domestica. NCBI lineage: Eukaryota > Metazoa > Chordata > Mammalia > Didelphimorphia > Didelphidae > Monodelphis > Monodelphis domestica. The sequence goes on from NC_077231.1 coordinate 119,091,677, forward strand.
ATATATTCTGTTAAAATGGAGTATAGACAATGAGGAAATGTCACTAATCAACATGTATGCACCAAATGGAATAGCACCCAAATTTCTAATGAAGAAACTAGGAGAATTGAAGGAGGAAATAGACAGTAAAACCATATTAGTGGGAGACTTGAACCAACCACTATCAAATTTAGATAAATCAAACCACAAAATAAACAAGAAAGAGGTAAAAGAGGTGAATGAAATCTTAGAAAAATTAGAGTTAATAGACATATGGAGAAAAATAAATAGGGACAAAAAGGAATACACCTTCTTCTCAGCACCACATGGCACATTCACAAAAATAGATCATACACTAGGTCACAGAAACATGGCACTCAAATGCAGAAAAGCAGAAATAATAAATGTAACCTTTTCAGATCATAAAGCAATAAAAATATTGATCAGAATGGGTACATGGAGAGCTAAATCAAAAATTAATTGGAAATTAAATAAAATGATACTCCAAAATTGGTTAGAGAAGAAATCATAGAAACAATTAATAATTTTGTTGAGGAAAATGACAATGATGAGGCATCCTTTCAAACCTTATGGGATGCAGCCAAGGCAGTACTTAGAGGAAAATTCATATCCCTGAGTGCATATATTAACAAATTAGGGAGGACAGAGATCAAGGAATTGGAAATGCAAATCAAAAAACTTGAAAACAAACAAATTAAAACCCCCCAGAAGAAAACCAAACTAGAGATCCTAAAAATTAAGGGAGAAATTAATAAAATTGAAAGTGATAGAACTATTTCACTAATAAACAAGACTAGAAGCTGGTACTTTGAAAAAACAGACAAAATAGACAAAGTACTGGTCAATCTAATTAAAAAAAGGAAAGATGAAAGACAAATTAACAGCATCAAGGATGAAAAGGGGGACCCCACCTCCAATGAAGAGGAAATTAAGGCAATCATTAAAAACTACTTTGCCCAACTATATGGCAATAAATATACCAACCTAGGTGATATGGATGAATATTTACAAAAATATAAATTGCCTAGACTAACAGAAGAAGAAATAGATTTCTTAAATAATCCCATATCAGAAAAAGAAATCCAACAGGCCATCAAAGAACTCCCTAAGAAAAATCCCCAGGGCCTGATGGATTCACCAGCAAATTCTATCAAACATTCAAAGAACAGCTAACCCCAATACTATACAAACTATTTGACATAAAAAGCAAAGAGGGAGTTCTTCCAAATTCCTTTTAAGACAAAAACATGGTTCTGATCCCAAAGCCAGGCAGGTCAAAAACAGAGAAAGAAAATTATAGACCAATCTCCCTAATGAATATAGATGCAAAAATCTTAAATAGGATACTAGCAAAAAGACTCCAGCAAGTGATCAAAAGAGTCATTCACCATGATCAAGTAGGATTTATACCAGGGATGCAGGGCTGGTTCAATTTTAGGAAAATGAATTGACCACATCAACAAGCAAACCAACAAAAATCACATGATTATTTCAATAGATGCAGAAAAAGCCTTTAATAAAATACAACACCCATTCCTATTAAAAACACTTGAAAGCATAGGAATAGAAGGGTCGTTCCTAAAAATAATAAACAGTATATATCTAAAACCATCAACTAATATCATCTGCAATGGGGATAAACTAGATGCATTCCCAATAAGATCAGGAGTGAAACAAGGATGCCCATTACCACCTGTATTATTTAACATTGTACTAGAATTAGCAGTAGCAATTAGAGAAGAAAAGAAATTGAAGGCATTAAAATATGCAAGGAGGAGAGCAAGTTATCACTCTTTGTGGATGACATGATGGTCTACTTAAAGAATCCTAGAGATTCAACCAAAACGCTAATCAAAATAATCAACAGCTTTAGCAAAGTTGCAGGATACAAAACAAACCCACATAAGTCATCAGCATTTCTATATATCTCCAACACAGCTCAGCAGCAAGAACTAGAAAGAGAAATCCCATTCAAAATCACCTTAGACAAAATAAAATACTTAGGAATCTATCTCCCGAAACAAACACAGGAACTATATGAACACAACTACAAAACACTGTCCACACAACTAAAACTAGACTTGAACAATTAGAAGAACATTAACTGCTCATGGGTAGGATGAGCCAATATAATAAAAATGACCATCCTACCCAAACTCATTTATCTATTTAGTGTCATACCCATGGAACTTCCAAATTTTTTTTTTTACTGATTTAGAAAAAAACATAACAAAGTTCATTTGGAAGAACAAAGGATCAAGGATATCCAGGGAAATAATGAAAAAAAAAATACAAAGGAAGGGGGACTTGCAGTCCCAGATCTCAGACTATATTATAAAGTAGCGGTCATCAAAAACAATTTGGTATTGACTAAGAGACAGAAAGGAGGATAAGTGGAATAGACTCGGGGTAAGTGACCTCAGCAGGACAGTATACGACAAACATAGAGAACCCAGCTTTTGGGATAAAAATACACTATTTCATAAAAACTGCTGGGAAAATTGGAGGACAGTGTGGGAAAGATTAGGTTTAGATAAACACCTCACACCCTACACCAAGATAAACTCAGAATGGGTGAATGACTTGAACATAAAGAACGAAACTATAAGAAAATTAGGCAAACACAGAATAGTATACATGTCATACCTTTGGGAACGGAAAGATTTTAAAACCAAGTAAGACTTAGAAAGAGTCACAAAATGCAAAATAAAAAATTTGGAATACATCAAATTAAAAAGTTTTTGTACAAACAAAACCAATGTAACTAAAATCAGAAGGAAAGCAACACATTGGGAAGCAATCTTCATAAAAACCTCTGACAAAGGTTTAATTACTCAAATTTACAAAGAGCTAAATCAATTCTACAAGAAAACAAGCCATTCTCCAATTGATAAATGGGCAAGGGACATGAACAGGCAGTTCTCAGCCAAAGAAATCAAAACTAGTAATAAGCACATGAAAAAGTGCTCTACATCTCTTATAATCAGAGAGATGCAAATCAAAGCAACTCTGAGGTATCACCTCACACCTAGCAGATTGCCCAACATGACAGCTATAGAAAGTAATGAATGCTGGAGGGGATGTGGCAAAGTGGGGACACTAATTCATTGCTGGTGGAGTTGTGAATTGATCCAACCATTTTGGAGGGCAATTTGGAACTATGCCCAAAGGGTGATAAAAGACTGTCTGCCCTTTGATCCAGCCATAGCACTGCTGGGTTTGTACCCCAAAGAGATAATAAGGAAAAAAAGTTGTACAAGAATATTCATAGCTGCACTCTTTGTGGTGGCCAAATATTGGAAAATGAGGGGATGCCCTTCAATTGGGGAATGGCTGAACAAATTGTGGTATATGTTGGTGATGGAATACTATTGCACTAAAAGGAATAATAAAGTGGAGGAATTCCATGGAGTCTGGAACAACCTCCAGGAAGTGATGCAGAGCGAAAGGAGCAGAACCAGGAAATCATTATACACAGAGACTGATACACTGTGGTACAATGGAAGGTAATGGACTTCTCCATTAGGGTCAATGCAATGTCCCTGAACAATCTGCAGGGATCTAAAAACACTATCCACAAGCATAGGATAAACTGTGAGAGTAAAAACACCGAGGAAAAGTAACTGCTTGACTACAGAGGTTGAGGGGACATGACTGAGGAGAGACTCTAAATGAGCACTCTAGAGCAAATACCAACAACACGGAAATGGGTTTGAGTCAAGAACACATGTGATACCCAGTAGAATCATGTGCCGGCTATGGGAGAGGGGGTGGGGGAGAAAAAGAAAATGATTTTTGTTTCCAATGAATAATGTTTGGAAATGACCAAATAAAATAATTTTTTAAAAAAAAGAAATAAAATACGTACCAAAAAAAAAAAAAGAATTATGAAAAAAATTGCTACCCACCTCCAGAGAAAGAATGTTGAAGTAGAAATGCAGATGAAAACATATGATTTATCACTTGTTTATTTGGGCATAAGTTTTGGGGGTTGGGTTCTATAATATTATTTGCTTATAAAATTCAATAATATAGAAATATGTTTTGCATGTGTAATGGTGAAAATATTAGCTTTTTAGGATTGATGTAATATTGAACAATGGCCGCCAAGGAATTTACTTATGAAATTCCTAAAATGAAACACTCAAGTCAGAATGGAGTTTATGGAGGTTTAATCACAATGGGAGTAGGGAAAGGAGAGGGAGAGAAGGAGAGAAGAGAAAAGGGAAAGGGGCTACTCAACCTCTGACCAAGGCAGAGGGAATTTTAGTCCCAAAGGGCCAAGGTGGAAAGAATCAGTCCTTAACTCACGTGAGTGATCTGAAGGAAAGCTGTCTGCGAGCCGTCCTCCCTGTCCAAGCTCCTAACACCAACTCGTGTCTCGCTCTCTCCACAGGAAGTGAGCGAATTCCAGAGGCTGTTCTCTACCTCACTTCCTGTGTCTCACAAGTGTCAATGGTTGGCTCTAGCTTGGCTTAGGACAGCCCAGGTGGGCTGTTAGTTATTTCTGATTTGTCATTGACTAGCACATGCCCGTGTAGTGTGGGTGTGCACAATTTTTGGGTGCTAGACCAAGATGGAGACTTTTAAATTCACACATGATAATACATGGATTGAATTGGTGGTCAGCTCCAGAAGGGGAAAGGGAAGAAGGGAGGGACACAATATGGACCATATGTGACTTTGTAAAATTCATTTGGAAATTTGTTATTAAATATTTTTAATAAAGAAAAAAAGGAATAATATGCTAAAAAAAAGGGACACACACATCTAATATTCTTAGACATGTCATCTAAACTCTCAGTCTCAGTTTCCTCATCTGTAAAGTGGAGTTAATAATAGCACCTACTTTACAGATTTGTGAATCTCAAATGAGATAATACATGCAAAGTGTGAATGCTAGCTATTATTATAATTCATATTGTTTCCCACTTTGTTGAGAGTAGAGATGGTCTGTATTTCTTGCACAGTTCCCAACAATGAGAAAATGCTAAATAAATTGTCCTTTAATAAAAAAAGGGACACACAGAGAGTAAAAATAAGAATTTTGAACAGAAACAACTATGCTGCTGCTAAAGTAAAAAAGCAGAATTAGCAATCTCAGACAGAGCAAAGTAAAAATTGATCTAATCAAAAAAGAAAAGGAAAGAAATTATGATAACAATAAAAGGCACCATAGACAATGAAATAATGTTAAATATATGCACCAAATAGTATATGGTCCAGATTCAAAATAGAAAAGAAACATGAGTTATAGGAAGAAAGAGATAATAAAATGTTACTGAAGGGAGACATCAACATCTCTTCTCAAAAGTAGATAAATCTAACCAAGAAATAAACAAGAGAAAAGTTGAGCAATTATTAGAAGTTATTTTGTCCAACTATATGCCAATAAATCTAGCAATCTAAGTAAAATAGATAAATACTTACAAAAATATCAACTACCCAGATTAACAAAAGATGAAATTGAATTCTTAAACAATCCCATCATAGAAAAAGAAAATGAACACGTCATTAAAGAACTACTTATTAAAAAGGCCACAGGACCAGATGGAATCAAGTGAATTTTACTAAACATTCAAAGAACAACTACCTCCAATACTATCTAAACTACTTAGAGAAATAGGGGAAGAGGGAATTCTTTCAAACACTTTTTTATGACACAAATATAGTATTGATAGCTAAATCAGGAAGAGATAAAACAGAAAGAAAACTATAAACCAATTTCCCCAATGAATATTGATAGAAATTTTTTAAATAAAATACTAGCAAGGAGATCACAACATTATATCACAAGAATTATTCACCATGATCAATTGGTTTTATACCAGGAATGTGGGGATGGTTCAATATTAGAAAAGCCATCAGCATAATTGACCATATCAATAATAAACAGAAACTACATGATTATTTCAATAGATATGGAAAAAGCAGTTGACAAAAGACAACACCTATTCCTTATAAAAACATTAGAAATTATTGGAATAAATGTAACCTTCTTCAAAGTGATAAATAGTATCTGTCTAAAACCATTGGCAAGTATCTGTAATGGGGATAAACTAAAACCTTCCCAAAAAGATCAAGTATAAAGCAAGGATGCCCATTTTCACCACTATTATTTAATATTATATTAGAAAGTTTCGAGCAGAAAAAAATTGAACGAATTAGAATAGGCAATGAAGAAACAAAGTTATCAGTGTTTGCAGATGATATGATGGTATTCCTAGAGAAATCTGAGGTAATCATTAAAGAAACCCAATAGAAATAATTAACTTTAGGAAAGTCACAGGATACAAACTAAATTCACATAAGTCATCAATATTTCAATTTATGACCAATAAAATCCAACAACAAGAGATAGAAAAGTACTAGTAGTAGTAGTCTCTCGGTAACAGAGGATGATGATTGTCTTTGTGCGTTTTCATCTATGAAAGATGAGTGTGTACAAAAACACTTGTGCATGAAGGAGATTTAAGTGGAAAAGTCGATGCACAGAGACAGTCCCACTCTCTCGGCGTTGGAAGCCTGGGTCCATTGGCACAAAAAGTTGTTACACCTGGAGACTTCCTCAGCTGCATTGGATGGCCGAGCTGTCCTTTGTGCTCCAACATGCCCTAAAGCCACAGTGCTTTGCTGAGTCGCCCTCTCAGCCGTTGAACCTTCTTATTGGTTTCTTCCATCTGTTCAGCCGAAGCAGTCTTCACATGCTGGGTGAGCAAAGCCCAGGTTCACCAGGGGTCCACGACGACCTGATGGCTACCCTCACAAGGTTTAGCCGGCCTGTTGAAGCTGTTGCCTGGGGTGTGGCCGCTGCCGCATGCTAGCAGCTACTGGGAGCCACAAGTGAGAGCTGGGTGTCAGGTGAGGGTCAGAGGCTGGAGAGATGCCTTAGGAGGGCACGAATAAGCCCTCCATACCAGAGCTACTACCCCTCCCTGAACACCCCATACACATAACAAAAAATAACTGAAGACAATATAAAATTCCTGGAGCATTTTAGGACAGAGGGACAGAGGCAGAACAATAGGATGTAGGGGCAGAGTTAGGACTATGGGATGGTGGGATTGTGGGATGGTGGGATAGAGGGATGGAGGGGATGGAGGAGCAGAGTTAGGACAGTGGAACTATAGAAAAGGGAGGCAGGATAGTGGGGTGGTGGGATGGCAGGACTGAATTACGATGGTGGGAAGATAGGAAGGTGTTGACACATGTATTCATATGTGTACATATATACACACATATGTGTATGTATATATGAGTATATATGTCTGTATGTATAATATATGCATATTTGACAAATATCTAGTGCAGTTATAAGACTTAAATAGAAATAAGGATTAGTAAGTCATAAATAAAGATCCTTACAGGACACATATTGACTTATAAAGCCATACATGTCAACTAGATAGTCTATAAGGGTCCTTTCAGCTCTTCATTTATTATCTTATCATCCCATTGTGAATATATTTTGTAATTATCTGTGTACATGTTGTAGCTCCCCCCCCCCAATAAAATGTAACTTTCTTGAAGGCAAGAACCCATTTTGTTTTTATCTTTGTCCCTTTAAAATGTGGAGACTGACACCTTAAGAGTGCTTTAAAAATGCTTGTTCAATCAGTCAGTAATCATTCTTGGATTAAATAGAATTGAACTGAATTAATTTTCCTATAAGTCCTAGACTAAAGGACTAATAGAGCTCAGTATCTGACCCATTGACTAATATTGAGCAGGTTGGTAACAAATCTAGGCTAACTCCCAATGCCTTGGTACAGGCCATCAGTTAGTTCACTGAGTTAGGCTATCTATTAGGGCCACCAGTAGAAAAATCACTGGATGACATTCCCAAGTTAAGCATTGGAAAGGCACTCAAAATACTGCTTGTCTCTACACAAGTATAAGTCTTCCAATTACTGGTCAATCTTAAGAATATGAGCGTATTTGTGAGTTGAAGATGCTTTTACAAACCAATATTGTGAAATGCCCACAAATTCACATCATGTAATAATTAGAGTGTTCTTGTTCTTTCCTGTCATCATTTGAAAAAGGTTCTCATCACTGCATTTGTAATTATAAATTCTATGTGTATAATGCCCGAGAAATGTCACTAAAGCAACAGAAGGAACAATAATCATATTCATAGGGGACATATTCCCTGTTTTGAAAAAAAATCAACTATTAGGAAAAGAGTTTATTACAGATCCAAGGTGCCAGCTCACATTCCCTGTGGCATTCAAACCCAACAGAAAATGCTCTGATCTTATGCCTTTGCCTTCCCACAAAAGACTCTCGTTCCCCCACCCCATCTCCACCCTTATCCCCAATAGCTGGCTAGGAAAAAAAGGTGTGGAAACACCATTAAAAAAAAAACAAGCCTTACCTTCTGTTTTAGAATCAATCCTTAGCATCAGTTCTAAGGCAGAAGAGTGGTTAGAGCTAGGCAATTCAAGTTAAGTGACTTACCCAGAGTCATAGCTAGGAAGAGGCTGAGGCCAGCTTAAAATCCTCCTAGTACTAGGCTGAGAGCACTATCCAGTGTGATACCTAGTTACCCCAAGTGTTGAGACATTACTGAACTGTTCATCTTGCCATGCTGTTTCTGAGGAGGCAGCCTATGAAGAGATCTCTAGTGATTGTCTCACTACTACATATGAAGGCTGCTCCATCATCCTTGGCTTCCATCAGCAAAAAACCTTCTCTCTTCTGTTTCCTTGACATCTGAGAAATTAATTTACTTTCAATCTTGCCCATATTGACCTCCACAGTGCAGATACTGAGTGGGGTTCTGGCTGAGCAGGGTCTATGATGTGAATTGAAACTTCAGTCCTTCAAGTATAGCATTTTCAGGGTTCAAGCACAGACAGGGGAAAGAAAACAAGAATAAACACACAATATTAGGAAATAGGTGCATCAGATGGGCAGGCCACCACAATTCCTCTATCCCTCTCCAAACCTTTGTCAGAGATACCAAAGTCAAAAAAGGTCTGAATCTGAAGTCAGAGGCTCCTTCTTCTATTACTTGCTACCTATATAACCCAAGGAACCTGCTGAGACTGTATATCTCTGGATTCTTGCACTAACTCTGTAAAGTAAGCTTATACATTCATACATAAACACAAGCATGTGCTCATATCCATGTGTATGAATGCTTACATAGGACATTAGTATAATAATCTGTATGCATAGAGATCATATGTAGGACAGATACAGATATATTCTATGTAGAGATTATATATGTATGTGTCTTATTGATAATACAATCTATATAATCCTTTACATATGTAGCTATCCCATATATACTTTTATAGATCATACAATCCTCATATAATCATATGTATCTATTATATTCCATGTTTATCCACATGTATGTGCATATTGTAAGAACTAAAATCAGGACTCTGGTCCTTAGAATTTTATAAAGTTTATTAGTTTATTAGAATTATTAGAATTTATTAGAATTACTTGGATCCAGGAACGCATGATCCTGAGAGAGGATTCCCTTCACACAATATGTATACATATGGATTATGAAGAAGGAGAGAGGAACACATTTGGAAAACACATGTGGAATGTATAATAAATTAATCAGGTAAGTCTAGAAGGATTCCCATATTACAGTGAGGGATGTTGGAAAGCAAGTTCTGGACTTTCTGCCACTGAGTTGGAACAAACAGCACTTAGAGTGTTGGAGAGAAGATATTGACAAGACTGACAAGTGGTGGGGAAAGGGGCAACTGGGAGTGGCAGTTGGTCTTGTGATTAGCACTTCCTTCCTGGCCCTGGAACCGGTAGGAGGTCTCTCTTTCCCCATCTCTGGATAGAAATGCCTCTATTCCTGAATTTCCCAACTGTGTGCTCTACCTGGATTCCTGTCATCTTGTTCATCAGACAAAAGGACTTAAGGGAAGCAGTTTGGACTGTAAGGCCGGTCTTTAGGGTATCAGCCCAAAGAGACAGGCCCAACCAGCTCTTAAGGTCAGAACTTTTCTCCATCTTGATGTCTATTGCTAAGTCTTTGAACTTAAGAAAGCTAGCATTACCATAGGCAGGAACAAAAGATATCCTCCACCAGCCTGTGAGGCCTGGTCTCAGCTCAAAAGCTGAGAGAGAGACTCAAACCTCACCTAGGGAATCCTTCTTCCCTCTTCCCTGATACCTACCCAATCCAAACTTGTTATTAAAATTTATCTTTATTTGAATATCGCAGTCAGATAAGAGGACTAACATTTCAGGGGACATAGAGGGAGCTAAACCTCAGGACAGCCAGTCAACTATAAACAGTCCTTATTGGACACTTGCTGGGCGACTAAGTTTGGGGGGAAGCTTGTCCCTCAGGAAGGTCCATGCTTACCTGCTCTGGTGTATCTTCCACATCAATCTATAGAGAAGATGTCCCCTTAGGTTATCATAAGTGGCCCATTTCTCAGGAACCCCATTTTTCAAAATAGCCTCTTGGCAGGGGGCATCTCTCTCCCTTTACCTCACCAGCATCCATATTCCCCCTCTCCCTTTAACTCCTCTCTTCCCTGTTATAAAACCTTCAGTATCCCCTGTTCAATCAATCCCACTCTTTTTCCCTATAAATATTACAGGGACCATAAGACATTAGATACTTAATTTTCTAGGAAGAGTTACATCATTTCCTCCAACAGTATTCATTACCTTATTACATTACATATAGATGTTGCATGGTGATCAAGATGTCAGATGACGGAGTAACCCAAGATTGAAGATTAGAACTATGTAAAACATTCTGCCTACCAAACCATCTAGTTGCCTTGTTATACACACAATATATATATATATATATATGAATTTAGTAGATATCAAAATCTCATTTGAGACTTCAACCACTTTGAATGGTTGACCCATAAAGACTTACAGATATGTACAGTAGAACTTTGTTTTATGTAAACATAACACATGCAAATTTGGAACATATGCAATTGGCAATAAAAAAGTTAAAGGCAGAAAAATACATAAAATAAAACTTTTTAATTACACATGAAATTTGTACCATTTTCCCAGTTGGTATAAAGTCTCACAGCAGTTCACCCAAACATGCTTATTCATACCCTGAGAAGTGCTAATGTGAGGTACTGATTTGCTCCAAACATTAACTCCTACATTAGACTTCTACATTTGTCACAAGCCATATCCATGTCAGAGCAGTGCTTCTCTACTTTTCATTAATGCTATTTAGTTATTAATAATGGGCCCAGACTATGAGAGTAGTGATGTAGCTCTGGCAAGCCTAAAAAAAGTTGTAAAGTGCCTGCATTCATGCATATAAGAAATGCTTTCTAAGTAAATATATTTGCACTCTTTCCAATTTATTCTAAGGTTCTTTGAATGTAATGATGATGTAAAATGACATCCTACTGGAAATGGAAACTACTACTGTTATTGTGCTCTCCATCTGCTGACAATGCAGTTCAAGTATGGCAGCACAAGGCTTACCCAGAGAGCCTAGGAGTTCAAGAAGAATTTAGTAATCTGACCAAGGGCTATAAGAAGCCTGTGGAGTCCTACATTTCTATCTGATAAAGCACCAAAAATAACCAAAAAGTGTTGGCAGTTTGCTAGCTAAGAATTTGTTGGCAATGTCAAATTCACACCAACAAAAGAAAAAAGACAAATAAAGTTCATGACTATGCGATGTAACAAAAAGAGAATTAGACTTAGATTTAGGAGGTCTGGATTTGAATCTGCTTCAACCACCTCCAAAGGCTGTGACCATTTCTTCCCTTTTTTGTGCTTCATTTCCTAATCTTTAAAATGAAATGACAGAACTACATGATCTCTTTTGGTCCTGTACAGGGACAATTCTTTGAAACTAGAGATTATGGAGTAATAAGGAGAATTAAGCTAATTAAGTCTAATGTTGGCTGGAGTTTGTGAAGTTGTGGCTTGTCCAGGCAGCTAGGAATCAGATTGGAAACTCAAAAACTAGAAGCTTTTTGGACCATAGGTTTAGAGCTTTTGAGGCCTTTGGTCCAATTCTCTCAATTTAAATTCAGAAATCAATAATAATTAGATGTTCTATTCAAGCCCAAAGTGGAAGAGCTGGACTTCAAACCTAGGTCTCAAGGCTCCAGAAATAGAAATATTTCTGTGCTTCTAATCCTAATTTGTCAACTGACTTTTAGCAAAGAATTTAATTTCCTTGCATCTCAGATGATGGAAGCATGTGCAGTTTGAAAGACAAAAATCAATTGATATACCAGAAAAGGAAATCTTAGCTATTAAAAACAATACTAGTCAAGGAGGAATAAAAATTCATTCCAAGAATGCAAATGAGAAATAGACCCACATAACTCATTAAACAGCTACTATTCAACATCACTCAGAGGAGAGTTGCTAATAGTCACAAGAGATATGGCCGGAATACAGCAAATATTTCTGTTATTCAGAGGGAATAGACTCTTAGTTCAATAATTGTATTCATAGCCTCTGGGGCAAGGACTACTATAGGGTTTCATGGGTATAGTCATAATGTGGGATTTTCTTTTTAAATCAAATATTATACTTAATGGAGTTAAAATATACACTACATATGACTTGACAATTTAGGGGGAAAATAGAATGCATATCAAAATTTATTATGAGGGGGCAAGTAGAAAACCAGGCCTAGAGATGGGAAGTCCTGGGTTCAAATCTGGCCTCACAATCTTCTTAGCTATTTGATCCTAGGCAAGTTACTTAACCCCAATTGCCTACTCTTTACTACTCTTCTGACTTGGAACTGACACATTGTATTGATTCTATAACAGAAGGTAAGGGTGATAAAAAAAGGATAAAACCTTTGCCAAGCTACCTGGACTGTTTCCTAGCCCCTATTGTTCCCTTCAGTTATCATCCTCTCACTTTACTTTCTAAACCAAGATCCTCTTGTTCACTATTCAACTTTTCATAAATGAATATATACACCTTCACTACTTAATATTGTACTAGAAACACTAGCAGTAGCAATTAGAGAAGAAAAAGAAATTGAAGGTATTAAAATTGGCAATGAGAAGACCAAGCTGTCACTCTTTGAGGATGATGTGATGATTTACTTAAAGAATCCTAGAGAATCAACCAAAAAGCTAGTCAAAATAATCAACAACTTTAGCAAAGTTGCAGGATACAAAATAAACCCGCATAAGTCATCAGCATTTCTATATATCTCCAACCCAGTTCAACAGCAAGAATTAGAAAGAGAAATTCCAAAGTCACCTGAGACAATATAAAATACATAGGAATCTATCTGCTGAGACAAACACAGGAACTATATGAACACAACTACAAAACACTCTCCACACAATTAAAACTAGATCTAAACAATTGGGAAAACATTGATTGCTCATGGGTGGGATGAGCTTACATAATAAAAATGACCATCCTACCCAAACTTATCTATTTAGTGCCATACCCATGGAACTTCCAAAAAACTTTTTTACTGAATTAGAGAAAACCTCAACAAAGTTCATTTGGAAGAACAAAGGATCAAGGATATCCAGGGAAATAATGAAAAAAAATACAAAGGAAGGGGGCCTTGAAGTCCCAGATCTCAAACTATATTAGAAAGCAGTGGTCATCAAAACAATTTGGTACTGGCTAAGAGACAGAAAGGAGGATCAGTGGAATAGACTTGGTATAAATGACCTCAGCAAGACAACCTATGACAGACCCAAAGACCCTAGCTTTTGGGACAAAAATACAGTATTTGATAAAAACTGCTGGGAAAATTGGAAGACAGTGTGGGAGAGATTAGTTTGGATAAACAAGCACCTCACACCCTATACCAAGATAAACTCAGAATGGGTGAATGACTTGAACATAAAGAAGGAAACTATAAGTAAATTAGATGAACACAGTATAATATACATGTCAGACCTTTGGAAGGGAAAGATTTTAAAACCAAGCAAGACTTAGAAAGAGTCACAAAATGTAAAATAAAAAATTTTGACTACATCAAATTAAAAAGTTTCTGTACAAACAAAACCAATGTAACTAAAATTAGAAGGGAGGCAACAAATTGGGAAACAATCTTCAGTACAAAAACCTCTGACAAAGGGCTAATTACTCAAATTTATAAAGAGTTAAACCAATTGTACAAAAAACCAAGCCATTCTCCAATTGAAAAATGGGCAAGGGGCATGAATAGGCAGTTTTCAGTTAAAGAAATCAAAACTATTAATAAGCACATGAAAAAATGTTCTAAATCTCTTATAATCAGAGAGATGCAAATCAAAACAACTCTGAGGTATCACCTCACACCTAGCAGATTGGCTAACATGACAGCAAAGGAAAGTAATGAATGCTGGAGGGGATGTGGCAAAGTAGGGACACTAATTCATTGCTGGTGGAGTTGTGAATTGATCCAACCATTTTGGAGGGCAATTTGGAACTATGTCCAAAGGGCGATAAAAGACTGTCTACCCTTTGATCCAGCCATAGCACTGCTGGGTTTGTACCCCAAAGTGATAATGAGGAAAAAGACTTGTACAAGAATATTCATAGCTGCGCTCTTTGTAGTGGCCAAAAATTGGAAAATGAGGGGAAGCCCTTCAATTGGGGAATGGCTGAACAAATTATGGTATATGTTGGTGATGGAATACTATTGTGCTAAAAGGAATAATAAAGTGGAGGAATTCCATGGAGACTGGAACAACCTCCAGGAAGTGATGCAGAGTGAAAAGAGCAGAACCAGGAGAACATTGTACACAAAGACTGATACGCTGTGGTTCAATCAAACGTAATGGACTTCTCCATTAATTACTTTACAATGTCCCTGAACAATCTGCAGGGATCTATGAGAAAAAAGAAAAAAACTATCCTCAAGCAGAGGACAAACTGTGGGAGTAAAAACATCAAGGAAAAGCAACTGTTGAATACAGGGGTGGAGGGGATCTGATTGAGGAGAGAAGCTAAATGAGCTCCCTAATGCAAATACCAACAGGGAAATGGGTTCGGAGCAAGGACACGTGTGATACCCAGTGGAATTGTGTGTTGGCAAGGGGATGGGTGGTGAGAGGAAGGGGGGGTGAGGAAAAGAAAATAATCTATGTTTCCAATGAATAATGTATGAAAATGACCAAATAAAATAATGTTTAAAAAATAAATAAATATATACAAAGCAAGCTATATACAAGAGAAATAGCTAACTAACAGAGGGAAGGCTCTAGAATTAAGAGGGGTTTGACTAGGCTTTGTATAATAGGTGAGATTTTAGTTGCAACTTAAAGGAAACCTAGGAAGTCAGTAGTTGGAGTGCAGAAGGGAGAGTGTACCTGGTATAAGAGATAGCCAGAGCGAATGCCCTGAGCTGAGAGATGGAGTTTATGGAATAGCAATGAGGCTAGTGACACTGGATTGAAAAGTAGAAATCAGGACTGTAAAAGTAAGAGAGGGCTAGATTATGATGGACTTTGTATAGCAAACAGAGCATTTTATATTTCATCTTGGAGGCAACAGGAAACCTCTGGAGTTTATTAAATAGAAGGTTGATACAACTGGACTCTGTGTTTTAAGAAAACACAGAAAAATTTTAGTGGCTAAATGGAGGATGGACTGGAGCTAGGAGAATCTTGAGGGAGGCAGACCCACCAACAAGCTATTGCAATAGTCTATGAGTGAGGTAATGAGGATCTATGTGAGACTAATCTCAGTATCAGAGAAGAAAAGGGGATGAATTTAAGATTTGTTGTGAAGAAGAAATTGATAGGTCTTAGCAATAGATTGAATAAGGGAGCTGAGAGATAGTGAAGAATCCAGGATAACTCCAAGTTTTGAGCCTGAGGGTCTGAGAGGGTGGTGTTTCTCCAGTAATGGGGAAGGTAAGAGGTATGGAGAGTTTAGGGAGAAAGATAAAGAGTTCTGTTTGATATGTTGAATTTAAGATGTCTTCTGGACATTCAGTTATAAATATCTAAAAGGAAGTTGGAAATTCAAGATTGGAGGTCAATAGAGATTGGGGCAGGAAAGGTAATCTTTTACACCTTGTTAGACAACTAAAGCTGCTCTCTCAAAAATTACTGAATTGATGAATGTGGGATATTTTTCAGTCATAAATTTTGACCTCTCTGAAACATTTGGGCACTGTTGACCACCCCTATCTCTTGTATACACTGCCCTTTCTGGGTATTTATGATACAACTTAATCTGTTCTGTTTCTCTTCTTAATGAACATTCTGTCTCCTGTGATGGTTCATTTGCCCTAGACCCTGTTTTCTCTCTACATTCTCAATAATTTATATTATCAAATCTCACGGGCTCTATTTAAATGATACCCAGATCCATATATTCAGCCTCAAATTCTCTGCTAAGTTCTAGTCCCATAATAGTGACTCCCTATTAGACATTTCAAATTAGATGTCCTCTAGACATCTCAAAACTCAAACTGTCCAAAGTAGAGCTTAGTATCTTTCCTCTCTACAAAACTTCTAAATTATTTCTAAAGAAACCACTATTCTTCCAATCTCCAAGGTTTGGAAATTCCATGATATTCTCAACTCCTTATTCTCTCAGTCCACATACTCAGTCCGTTGTTAAGCCTTGTCATTCTACTTTAATATCTCTGGCATCTGACTTCTCTTTATTCATAAACTACATATTAGTTTAAGTGCCCTGATCACTTCTCACTAATGCAAAAGTTTCCCAATTGGTCTCACTTTCTCAAATCACTCTGTACTATTTCTTTCTTCATTAAGATATCAAAATGATAGTCCCTAAGCATATATATATATATATATATATATATATATATATATATGTACATATATATATGTAATTATGCTATTTTCTGACTTCATAAATATTCCAGTGGCTTTCTATTGCCTCTAGGATAAAATTTAAATATCTCTGTTTATCATTTAAAAATCCTCCAAAATTTGGTTCAATGAAGCTTGAGTGGCACAGTGGATAGAACATTGAGCCTGGAGTCAGGAAGATCCGATTTCAAATCCAAATTCAGACACTCATTGTGTGACTCTGGTCAACCTTGTTTGACTCAATTTTCTCATTAAATGACCTGGAGAAGGAAATGACAAGCCAGTCCATTTTCTTTACCAAGAAATTCCCAAATGGAGTCACAGAATCCGACATGTCTAAAACAACTAAACAGTAACAATTTGATCCAAATTAGTATCCAGGCTTACTATCAATTAGCATCTGCATTCCATGGCCCAGTTAAACTCAACCTCTCTTGGTTCCTCACAAATATATTCAATCTCCCATCTCTCTGCCTTTGTACTGCCCCTTGTGGATGAGTGAATTGAAGAAAACCTGCAACAGAGACAAAGGAGTAAGGTTTGCAGAAGCTGTCAATCAAGAAGCATTCTGGAATGGAATGGGACCTGAGGGAGACTGTTGAAGGGAGGTGTAAAAAATAGACTCAAATACAGGACTACAATCCCCACAAGCCTTTGCTCCGCTTCCCCAAAATGCTTTGTAATCTCATGGGAATTCTGAGGTGGGCTGAGATGGAGGAAGGATTTAAACTGGTGGCAAAGGTTTTTGGGTCTTCTTTTGGACTTCCATTTAGGAGCAGATGCGTCTCTTCCGTGATGTGAGGTCATCTGGCCTAGGCCTCTGGCCTAGGCATGTGTTTTTTCTTATTCTGTATTTTCTTTAATCTTTAACCTTTAATAAACCTCTAAAAAATATAATACTCCTTGCAGAGAGAAACTAATTTCTGCCTGCCTCAGTCTCCCCATATTCCTAAATTTTAACTGTTACAGAGGGAAGCATCCAAACTATTGGAGCTGTCTCTTTCTCCTGAGACAGGAAGGAGTAAGGTCTGAGAAGATCCTCTTCTTACTGAATTTCTCTCTTCTGTATTAGAAAGTAACTTAAAGATCCTCAACTTGGTTAACTATATTCCCTCATTCAAGACTTTACAATACTATTCTTTAATTTAGGATTATTTTTAAGATCAGGGAAACCCTAAACCCTCTCTCCCATCCAATTTCCTTTTCCTCCCCCTTTCCTTAAATAAACCCCTTGATCTAACTATTCAAAGAGTGAATTATCTATCATATATATCAGGAAACTCACTCAGATCTGATTTCCAGTTGTCACCAACAGAAGAAACTGACTGATGGGGGAAGAGGAAGGGAGGAGGGAGAGAAGGAAGGAGGGTGGCAGATGTGATTCCACATCACCATAATCCATAAAGATCAATCATCTAATACACCCTCCCCTCTGCCTACAATGTACTTGCTTCTCACCTTAACCACATAGAATCTTTTGTTTCCTTTAAATGCCTCAATCATCATCTTCTACATGAAGCCTTTCTTTATTTCTCATCAATTTATCATTGCTCTTTCTCTACACTTACCTTATATTTAAATAACTAGCATTTGTTTTATATTTATTCTGAATATATTTAGGTTTGTACTTTCCTCCCTACTTTATAGAATATAAACTTGAAAACCAAGAAGTGTTTATTCTTAATATTTCCAGAAACTAACTCATGAAGTAGGCACTTAATAAATACTTACTGATTATATTGATGAATTTTCATCATATCCTTGCCATTATCTTGCTTCATGACCTTCATTAAGACACTGGACTTCTCTGGATCTCAGTATTTTTATTTGGAAAATGAGAAGTCTCATAGTTCTAACATGCTGTGATTTTTAATTTATAATAACTGTAATAACAATGCTACCTTCAATCATCCCCCCATGTGTGTATCAATGCAAGTTCACTCTTCTACCTCCATCCCATAGTCCTATCCTCTAGCCATCCTAACTCTACCCATGCATCCCTCCATTCCTCCTACTACCTTTCTAACATCCCACTGTCCTAGCTCTGCCCATCCATCCTTCTGCCCCACCTCCATCTCTCCATCCTACCTTCCTGCTTCTATACATCAGTCTGAATTTTTTTTAACCATTACCTTCAGTCTTGGAATCAATTCTGTATATTGGTTCCAAGGCAAAAGAGCTGTGATGGCTAGGCAATGGAGGCTAAGTGACTTGCCCAGGGTCACACAGCTAGGAAGGGTCTGAAGCCAAATTTCAATCTAGTACCTCCCATCTCTCTGCCTGGTTCTTAATCCACTGAGACACCCAACTGCCTCCCCACCATATGTCTGAATTATTAAATAAAATATAATCTTGGATGACTCAACCTGAAAAAAAATTCCTCTCTATTAACTTCCAATTCCTTTATTCCCAGCTGTATTCCCTGACATCTATAAATGTGTCAAAGTCTTCTCAATCTTAAAAAAACAATTCTTAACTTTACCCCACCATTAGGCTATCATCCTAGATCTCTTCTTTTACAAGTCAGATTCTTAGAGTTATCTACATGTATTGACTATTTCCCACTCATTTCTCAACCCCTTTGTAATATGGCTTCAAACCTTATCACTCTAGTGAAACTTGTATGCCCATTTATCAATTTGGTTACCATATGAAATTAATCAGATTCTCTTACCATACTTCCTACATTCCATTGTAATTGCTTTCTAAATGAGTAATTTTTGTGATGAATTAACCAACTCATGCAAGGAGCAAAAAACCAAAAACCTTGGCAGAACTTAAGTGTCCTATTAAATAAACTTGTAACCAACAGAAATGTTGGTGGGAGGAGGAGCCAGAACTCTGCCTTGAGTTGAGACTCCACCTTTCAGTTATCTGGACCTTGCAACAGGCTCTGGTCTCTGCTCAGCTAGTAAAAGAAAAGGGAAGATAGCTTCCAAAACAGCTAGTGGAGGATCGTGACCTTATTGATAGTGTAGTAGCTATTCCAGTGAGATGTCAATACCAAAGCAAACTTACCTGGTATCCATTTTTGTTCAAGAAAGATTCTATCCATATTGCCTCTCAGAGAGTTCCCACTGACTCTGAGGCAGTGATTGTCTAGATGGGATAGTGAGCACAGGATCAGCATGTTCTCTAGTTATGGAAATTTGTTATTATATTACCAGGAAATTAGTACTACCAAAAATAATAGCAACAACCCAAACCTATTTAATCTGATCTGACATGAGCATTATTAAATGTTTAGAAACGGAAAATTTTTCCAGCAGTTTAGAAGTGAAGGAAAAAATTAGTAATGAATAACAGATGGCATGGGTAAGCAGGAAAAAAAAAAAACCCTTCAGTAAGGAAAGGAATCCTAACAGAGAGCTTTTTTATCACTAAAAAAATTTGACTACTGCCAAGGTGGGATTGCTTCAAGACATGTAGGTTTAGTGAAATGACAGAGTGTGTTTGCTTTAAGGAGTTAACAGCTTTCTCTTGATACTTTCTAGCTTCTTGTCTCCTCCCCTCTTCCCAGGGGCCAATCCCAGTTTCAAAAATTGTCACACCTCTCACCTTCTGAAGGTAGCAACTCTCCCTAGGATTCACACCTTTGGAACCACATGTTTCTGAATATGTGAACTCTTAAAAGAATTCAAAAGTTTCTGACTGAGTTAGAAAAAAAGGGTGGAGTTCTCCAAGTATCTTACTGGCTTCTCACCTAGCACTAGGTAGGGTATGAATTCACTAAGTGGTGTGCAAGCTTTTCCACCTAGTTCAAGCTAGTGCTGATTCAAAGTGATTGTTAACCAAAGTGTTAACTCCAACTAGGCAAAGAGAATAAAGGATTCCCTTTTCACAAGTGTGAACTCAAAGAGAACAAAGAGAACCAAGAATTTTCTTTCACATATCAACCCTCCATTGTAAGCTATTATCTAGAAATTCTGTTTCCTTTCTCAGATATTGCCTACTGATCATTTCCCAAATTTAATTTTTCTGCTCTGCATCCCTTGCCATCAATTTGTCACACAAAAGAAAACTCAACCTATGATTCCTTATTCTTAATTTTCTTGCCCAAAACTTCTCATCAAATGGCAACATATTTTAATTTCCTTCTTGAAGTGCCATTGGAATCCTTGTAAAACATCAGATTTGGGTAATTGTCACCCATCTTGGTATCTTAGAACTTTCTCTGTGGTGTCTTTCAGATAAGCTCTAGAGAGACAAAAGACATCTCTATCCACTTTATACGGTCTAAAAATTATTTCCTCAGAACTCTTTGAACAGGGATGTATTTCCTTCCTTCCTTCCTTCCTTCCTTCCTTCCTTCCTTCCTTCCTTCCTTCCTTCCTTCCTTCCTTCCATCCTTCCTTCCTTCCTTCCTTCCTTCCTTCCTTCCTTCCTTCCTTCCTTCCTTCCATCCTTCCTTTCTTCCTTCCTTCCTTCCTTCCTTCCTTCCTTCCTTCCTTCCTTCCTTGCTTCCTTGCTTCCTTGCTTCCTTCCTTCCTTCCTTCCTTCCTTCCTTCCTTCCATCCTTCCTTCCTTCCTTCCTTCCTTTCCCTTTTTCTCTTTCCTCTTTCTCCTCCTCCATAGCAAAAATACACAAGGATTTCAACAAGACACAGTCTCTCATAATATCTTTATGATGATTAAAAGATATGTATCACTATGTAGAATCAGAATTGGTAAAAATAATTGAACTCAAATAACCATGCAATGTCTAATCTCCAATTAATAGTCTTAGAGAATTGCTTGGGGTGCTGACAACTAGTATGTCAGAGACAGGAAATCTTCCTGACTATATAAGACTAGTCATCTTTCCATTACACCATGCTGTCTCTCAGTTGTCATAAGAAAGCCAACCTTTTACATTTATTGGATATTGATTTTTCAAAAGCATTTGTCTCAAGAGAGTAAAAAGTGTTTTTTAAAATACAATGCCTCCCATTTGATTATTAAAATCATCAAAAACTTTTTGACAGACCAAAGTCTTTACCAAAGTAATCTTAACCCAATTTTCACAGCATATTGACAGCTGTCAACCTGCTAAACAGACAAATGAGTTCACTAGAGGTGTTCATTTATGTCATTAGGTGTCCTGTGTAATGGTAAAGCAAATGAAAGATTCACTCTTGATAGTAAAGTTTTACAAACACTTCTATTTGCATATGACATTTTATTAATTGCATTGAGTCCTGGGACACTGTAAAACCTCCTTAGTGAAATTCCCAACAAAGTGAAAGAAAAATACTCTGACCATTGTGAAAAATAGACTCGAATACAGGACTACAATCCCCATGAGCCTTTGCTCCACTTCCCCAGAATGCCTTGTAATCTCACCTGGGCCGAGATCGAGAAGGGATTTAAACTGAGGAAAAGGCTTTTGAAGGTCTTTTGGACTTCCGTTTTGGAGCAGAGGCGTCTCTTCCATGATGTGAGGTTATTTTGTCTAGGCCTCTGGCCTAGACACATGTTTCTTACTTGTATATTCTTAATCTTTAACCTTTAATAAACCTCTAAAAAATATAATACTCCTTGCAGAGAGAAACTAATTTCTACCTGCCTCAGTCTCCCCATATTCCATAAATTTTAATCTTTACACCATCCCCACTGGAAAATAAAAATGAATGAAAATATGCATGTTGCCCAGATTCTGACATGCAGTTGAAGGGGAAGCAATTGAATTAAGTTATCACCATGTGTGTCTCAGACAAGTATTGTGGATGGCCAGTAAAAAACATAGTAAGAAGTAAAAAAATAAAATAAATAAATAAATAAATAAAAACAGGTTAGTAATGAAGGGACTAAGGTGGATAGATGTCCATTTCCACCTAGGAAATTACCTAACACCCAGGTGTGGTCTCTGGGTATTTCAGCTACCTGTTAGTGAAAATACTTTCCTTTCACTGAGCCAGTAGCCTGTAGTGGCCCTGAAGATGATGCTATATAGGAAAAAGACATAATTTATTACAAATTAAGGTTAGGGAATGAGGAATAGGAAAAGGATTTCCCTATCTGTAGTTCTCTAAGCTCCACCCAAACCAACCTCAACCCAAAATGAAGCTCTTTTGTTCTTCAGACTCCCTTTTCAGCTCCCTATGCTGGCTAGATGTTACCCCAAATTCTGTCTAAACTCTACCTGTTTGTAATCCTCAAATATTCTCCCAAAGTTGACTTCAGGGGGTTGATAAGAGTGACTCAGATTGGGATTTGACTCTGGGTTAGACCCAAAGTCCAACCTAGTTTAAGATAAAATCCCCAACCAAGTTCACACATACAGAGAGAGAGAGAGAGAGAGAGAGAGAGAGACAGAGAGAGACAGAGAGACAGAGACAGAGACAGAGAGAGACAGAGACAGAGAGAGACAGAGACAGAGAGAGACAGAGACAGAGACAGAGACAGAGAAAGAGAGACAGAGACAGAGACAGAGACAGAGACAGAGACAGAGACACAGAGACAGACAGAGACACAGAGACAGAGACAGAGACAGAGACAGAGAGAGAGAGAGAGAGGAGGGATAACCAGATCTTCTCCAAGACTGCTCTCCAGCTGACAGAGAATCTCAGGGTTGAAGGATTATCTTTTGTCCACCAAAGGCTTGCGGTCAGAAAAGCTCTCAGAAGCAGCTCTCCTTCCCTTAGCTTGAACAGCACCAGGTCCAAGACACCAAATCACCAAGTGGCAGTTGTCAGTTCAAAACCCTTCTTTTTCTGGCCCCTGGCTTCTAGAATCCCTCTTCAGAGTTCTTGGCATGTACCCATGCCAGTTCTTAAAGCCAACTATCCATCTTATCCTACATCTCTATAATTTCCCTATTGCATTCCTTCCTCTGAGCATCTGAGCAAATTTGTTGAAGACAAATTTCTCATATGCTCACCCATAAATATATAAATCCCCCTATTCTAAGCCTGTTTTATTATGTTACCCCAAAATAATAAACAGCTCTATCCTATACTTATCTCTTTACTTTACTCTTATCCACTACCTTACTATTGGGATATAATATAGAGGGAAAAGGGAATTACAATAAACAGTTTTACAGAAAACAAAATCAAATTACAAACATTTGCAAAAGCAAAACAATAGTAGAAAATTCAAAATACAAATGCAAACTAATATGATAATTCAAAAATGCAAAATACAAAACTTTTTCAAAACAGCTGTTACAAAGAATACATTGTCATACATCAAGACAAACTTATCTAAAAATCTTATAATTTAACAAATGTGAAAAGAGAAATTTACAAAAAACTGAATATAGCTTATGCTTTAAAAATCTGTCTAATCATGCAAAAAACTATGCAAAAATCCTGTAAAATTTATGTAAAATCATATTTGAACAATTCTAAACAAATTTATCTCTATACTAAAACCTTATCCTATTACAGAAAACAAAACTGCTTACAGAAAACTTGAAAAACTGAATCTCTAACTTTTGTAACATTATAACTATGTACACAGCTAACTTAAGAAATCTACATTCATTTACATATGTGCACAAGGATTTCTGTACAAATATGCAAATATATACAGATTGTTTTTAAAAATTAACTCTTGTGCTACTGCAAATATTCACAATGAAATATACAGAAATATACAGAAATTTACAGAAATATGCAGATCCTCTACAATGATGACTTCTATAAGAAACCAAATCTTTGCCCAGGGAATGATCTTTACAATGAATGACTGCCAGTTCCTTAGGTTTTTGGATAGCTGACAGCAATTCTGTTATAATTCTTCCATGGGCAATCTGTCTGCCACTAGATGTTATAAATCCCCTCTGTTGCCATAGCTTTCTGGTGGCATGGCAAATTCTGAATGTATAATGGGAATCTGTATAAATATTTTCTCTTTTTCCCTCAGCCAATATGCAATCGTGTTTCAAAGTCACTAGCTCTGCTCCTTGGGCACTCATATTTTTGGGTAATGAAGCATACCATAAAGTCCCAAACTCCATGACCACTGCTGCCGATGTAACACATACCATTTTGCAAAAATGAATAACCATCAGAAAAAGCACAAGATTAAGATTGTCAATTGGTCTGTCTTTTAAATCCTGTCTTGGCTGTTCTGACAGCTCTCCAACTGTTGTGCATTCATGCAATGGCTCCCTATTAGTTGGTAAATTGGGTAACAGTGTTGCTGGATTTAAACACCACACCATTTGAGTTGTATGCTTCTATTCCCCCAAAGAATTATTTCATACTTGGCTATCCATTGGTCAGAGAAAGCCTGACTGTGATATTTTAACATAAGAGTTTCTATTTGGTGAGAGCAGAAAACCATTAAAGGGGACCCAAGAACTAAGTCTGCAGACTTCTGCCCTAACAATGCAGCAGCTGCAACACCACACAAACATGGAGTGAGCCCAGTGCAATGGGGTCTAGTGATGCACTGTAATATGCTATGGGACAATTATTTAATTCTAAGGTCTGTGCTAGAACTCCTGAAGCTACTCCCTTTCTTTCATTAGCAAATATCATGAAAGTCTTAGAGAATCAGGGATCCCAATGGCTGGAGTAGAAAATATGGCCTCTTTTAATTGTGTGACTGCCTGCAGATGTTCTGGTTTTAATTTTAGTGGCTCTGATACTGCATCAGGAGTCAAGGCTGTCAGTGGTTTGGTAAGTTCGCTGTACCCAGGTATCCATTGACAACAGAATCCTGTCATCCCAAATAAAGCCCTGAGTTGCCTCTTTCTTTTGGGGGCACTAAACTTTTGGATATCAGCTATACATTTTCTGGGAAATACTTATTGAACCCCTAGATAAATCAAACCCTAGATATTCTACTCTAGGTAATGTGAAAATTGGATTTAGCTATTTCCTGATTTTAACAATGAAGATACTTAGTCTAACAAAATCAGGGGGGATTGTGAACATTAAATTACTCCACCCTACTTAGAATGTACCTTAGGGGAAGATAAAGTTGTAATCTCCTGATTGAACAATGAAGGTACTTAACTCTTACCTTATAGTGAAGCTAGAACTTTAAGTTAAGTCTATTTTAAGATCTTAATACAAAAAGGTGTTAAGTAACTATAAAGGTTAAATTAATCACAAAAAGTTAAGTAACTCACAAAAGATGAACCTAACAAAGAAGTGTTAAGTAATTCTAAATATATAATCTAATCAAAGAAGATGAGAACTCTAAAAGAATGGGCATTTAGAGGAGGAGACACAAGAGTGAAAGGTCTATATATTCGGCTCACTTTCTCTCTCCGGCACCTTTCTGGTGGCAGAGAGTTGGCTGGTGGCAGAGTGCTGGGCCTTTTGGCATCTTATCATGGCTACAAGATATTGTCCAGTTTGGTGGTGAGTTTCTGGCTGAGTTTTCCTCCTTTACTTTCTTCCTTTCCAACTTTATCCTCTTAGAAGCCTCTAATCTTCTTCAGAAACCTAGAGCTGGGGATTTTAAACTCCCCCTGGCATAGGCCAGGCAGGAGAAATTCTATATCATCTTCCCTCCTTCTCCTTAAATTCCTTCCCTCTATATTAATTAAATTACCATAAATTTCCAGACTGACTTAGGTATTTTATTTGAGATTTCCCTTGGCAACCAATTAAATCTAGATTTTAAGTCACAACCCTAAAATTATCTTTAGAGTCAGCACCACTAAAGCTTGACTTTGGAGATTTCATGTCCTTGTTTATTCAACTTACACAAAATGAAATTTACCGTCTCTGAGACAAACTTTTGTACCTGGAGAGGCTAGAAGAATATCATCCACAAAATGCACTAGTTTGCTCTCTTTAAACCAAACAGTCTTCTAATCTTTATTTAGGATTTGTGAAAAGAGAGATGGGCTTTCACAATAACCCTGGAGAAGACAACTCCAAAAATAGCTATTCCCTTTCCAGGTGAAAGAAAAAGCTTTTGTGAATCTATATGAATATGCATGGAAAAGAATGCAGAACATAAATCCACCACCATGAAGTATCTTGCATTGCTGGGTATGGAGGAGATAATAGTGACCAGGCTTGGAACTATTGGATGGGATTTTACAACATAATCATTTATGGCCTTCAAATCCTGTACAAATCTGTAGCATGGGCACCCATTTTCATCCACTTTTGTTTTGTTAACTGGGAGTATAGGGATATTGAATTCTGAGATGTAAGAGACTATGCCTTGTTGTAATAGTGATTCAATAATTGGTCTTATGCCCTCCACTGCTTCTTCACTTAAGGGATACTGAGGAATACAAGGTAGAGGGCCCCCTTTTGTAATCACCCCAACAGGAGTTGCTGACTTAAGTAATCCTATATCTATGGAAAAAGATGCTTATAGATCACTTGTCTGGTGTATATCATCTGGTATAGGGTAAACTGATCCTCTTTTTCTCTCTGCCTTAACTGTGTCTAAGAATAACACAGGAAACATGCTTAAGGATTCCTCTGGCAGTTTTAAAGATATGTCTCCAGAGGGTGCTCACTGAATGGTAGCCCTTAATTTACAAAGGAGATCCCTGCCAGGTAAGTTCATTGGGGACATAGGCATTAACAGGAAGGAATGCTTTACAGATAAAGGACCCAATGATACCATTTTAGATTGTAACTTCCTTACACTTTGTGGTCTCCCAGTTACTCCCACTACCTCCATAGTTCCTACAGAATTGAACTCTCTAGGGGATGTTTGCAAAGCAGATTTAGAAGCTCCTGTATCCATCAAACAATTGTAAATCTGTGCCCCAACTTTCAGCATAACATTAGGTTCAGTATATTGAGTGGTGTGTTAGTATAACAGGTGCTAACACAGAAGGATCAGGGAATTGCATCTCTAATTCCTATCCATCACATTCCACCTCCCCATGTTCTTTTGTATCACTACCTCACCAGGATTTAACACTGCTATTATTCTGCCAGGATTTATTTCCTTCAACATACCTTCCTTTTGTTTCTATTCCATTGCTCTCATTTGTTGCTGTTGTATCAATGTTTCCTTTCCCACAATCTGTATCTATGTTTCCCTTAACTGTGCTATCCTCTGCACACCTTCATAATGCACATGCCCTATTTTGCATTTCCCCTTTCTGACTATTGCCTACTACAACTTAAGAATACTTAGAACAAGCTCCATTTTCCACATACTCTTGCAAGTCTTGGGCTTGTTGTGACCCATGTCAACATTCATGGTTGCAGCAGCTATTGTCTTCTCTTTGGTATGTGTTGTTGAACCTGTTGTTATTATTGTTATATGAGTTCTCCTATAACCATTGCTATTAAAATTGTTGCCTTGATTTCCCCTAAATCCTTGTCCAGAGAATTGACCTCTAAAACAAAATTCTCTCACCATGTGTCCAATCTGGTTATATAAGAAACATCTAGGGGGATTCTACCTGTACTGTCTTGATGTAAAAATCATTTTTAGATAGCTTATAAGACCTTAGAGCTCTTTTATCTCACTTTCCTTAAGCTTTTCTTTTGTTTCCTTTAGTTCCTTTAGTTTTGCCAGATTATCAATAATAGTGTTCTTATCATCTGCCTGTGTGATATTGAAATTACTTTAAAAGACTGATATATATTAATTTATGGTTGCCAGGAAATTCAGGTATGTAATTCCCTAAATGAAACACTCAAGTCAGAATGGAGTTTATGGTGGTTTAATCACAACGTAAGAAAAGGGAGAGGGAAAGAAGGAGAGAGGAGGAAAGGGAAAGAGGTTAAGTCAACCTTCTGGCTGAGACAGAGGGAGTTTTAGGCCTGGAAGGCCAAGGTAGAAAGGAGAATCTGCCCTTGACTCATGTGACCTATCTGAAGGAAGCTGTCTGTGGGCCTCCTCCCTGCTCAAGCTCCTAGCACAAACTGCCCCCAGCTCTGTCCATAGGAAGTGAGCGAATTCCAGAGGCTGCTTTCTACATCACTTCCTCTGCCTCACAAGTGCCAATGGTGGCTCAAGCTTGGCTTAGGACAGCCCAGGTGGGCAGTTAGTCATCTCTGATTTGTCATTGACTAGCACTTGCCTGTGTAGTGTGGATGTACACAATTCTGGGTGCTAGACCAAGCAAGATGGAGATTTAAAAATTCACAATCCCCCCTGATGATGATTGGGGGACTAGTCTCCCCAATTGATCACTAAACATAAGCATCCTGCACCCAGAAAAATTCTAACTGCAAGTGTATTCAAAATTTTACCCACTAAGAGGAAAACTACAATAATTGTAGATTAGGGGAAACAGAGGAGAGAGAAAGACAGCAACCAATGTTTTGCTGGGTGCATTGACAAAAGCCAATTAGGGGGCAGTCCCCTTTGGCATAAGAGTGTACATTCAAAAAAATGTTCAATCAGCTGCACCCAAAGGTTTATTCTGGATCTTCCTGTAGTGAAAGGGTTTAGATATCTTTCTGCAAACAGTTATTTCTCTGGATTCAGTCAATTAGAAAGCTTATTCTCTGAAGATCTATCTTGAGCAAAATTTAAATCTTGGATTTTATGAAAATACAATATCCCCTGAAGAAAGTGTTGAAAAAAAAAACACCAAATCCAGCAGAGGATGCAAGGTTTAGTTGGGGGGGGGGGGTGTGAATAATTCAAAAGGAAAACAAAAATGAAAACAAAATTCAAAAAAACAAAAGGAAAAAGGAAAAATTTAAGGGAAAAATGTAAACCATTTATATATACATATATTTATATTAAAGAAGAATTCAAAATCAGTATCAAAATATCAAAAATCTATGTATACAAAATTTTGAGAAGGCAAGAATAAATTTTCTCACAGGCCCCTGTGTTAGGGCCCAGTTAAGTAATTTCTAATCCCACAAGTCTGTAGGACAGAATGCAGTAAATTTCACTTACCCATTTGCAGCCAAGGCTACAGGAAGTTGCCATACTATAGGAGAGAAAAAAGGACCAGATTTTTATTTTATATAGGGAAGTGTCATTCCCTTGTTTGATTTTTCCTTCACTCTCAGGGATGGAGGGAGCCAGGATGGTAGCCAACCTTTGGTATTTGTCTGTAGGTATTTTCACAAAGAGTATGGATACGGAAGGCCTACATCTTAATATATGTCAAGTGTCGCAACCCCGAGTCTCACACTAGGTTCAAGTCCTTAGTATTGGCTTAGAAGTGCATTAATCCTACCTGGAGTCTCTGAGGCCAGATTTGATCCTAGAACTTCCCTTCTCTAGGCCTGGCTCTCAATCCACTGAGCTACTCAGCTGCCCCTTAAGATTAAAAGGGAAGAAAAAAAGAAAGAAAAAAACTGCTGATTCCAATTTTAACTTAAGGAGAAAAGAGAAGAGAGAAAAAGTTTTATACTCACTTGTAGCTGTGTCTTTAAGCCAAGTTAGCAGTTAAAAGGACTAAGTGGGTGAGGAGGAAGTAGAGTAATAGGCAAGAAAATTCAGGAAATTTATTGAGGGAACTCATCCATTTGTGGTCGCCAGAACTGTGATACTGAAATCACTTTAAAAGACTGATATATATTAATTTATGGTCGCCAGGAAATTCAGGTATGTAATTCCCTAAATGAAACACTCAAGTCAGAATGGAGTTTATGGTGGTTTAATCACATCAGGAGTAAGAAAAGGGAGAGGGAGAGAAGGAGAGAGGAGGAAAGGGAAAGAGGTTAAGTCAACCTTCTGGCTGAGACAGAGGGAGTTTTAGGCCTGGAAGGCCAAGGTAGAAAGGAGAATCTGCCCTTGACTCATGTGACCTATCTGAAGGAAGCTGTCTGTGGGCCTCCTCCCTGCTCAGGCTCCTAGCACAAACTGCACCCCAGCTCTGTCCATAGGAAGTGAGCGAATTCCAGAGGCTGCTTTCTACATCACTTCCTCTGCCTCACAAGTGCCAATGGTGGCTCAAGCTTGGCTTAGGACAGCCCAGGTGGGCAGTTAGTCATCTCTGATTTGTCATTGACTAGCACATGCCCATGTAGTGTGGATGTACACAATTCTGGGTGCTAGACCAAGCAAGATGGAGATTTAAAAATTCACACCTGTCTGTCCTTTTCACCTTGATACACACAAGTAGCCATCTTTTTAAGTTCTTCTAAGCTCATTGTGTACCAATTTGGTCAGCAACTCCTAAAAAATGTTCTTTACTTAGAAACAGGCTTTCTTTACAAATTGCCCTCAAATATGGCTGATATGATCATCTGTAAGAATGTCCATATCAATCTACTTCTCCCCACAATCTATGAACCTATCTAAAAAGGTTGCTGGTGTTTCCCCAGACACTTGTCATAATCTTTCAAATTTGGACCATGTATGAGGGTGCTTTGAATTTGCTGTCATTACTTCTAGAATCCCTCTTCAGAGTTTGTGAATTTTAGATTTTCTCCACCCTGCTTAGTCTTAGAAATTTAGCAACCAATGAATGTATACACCCCCACTTAGGGTTAACTGTGAGCAGAATGGCCTATGACTGACATGTGCTTGCAAGTGACAAATAAGAAACAACTGACAGACCCTCTGGGCTGTCCTAAGTCAGGCTTAAGCTATCATTGGTATATGTGATATGCAGGAAGTGATATAAAGAACTGTTTATATATTTCACATCACTTCCTCTCTCTCTCTCTCTCTCTCTCTCTCTCTCTCTCTCTCTCTCTCTCTCTCTCTCTCTCTCTGAGATATGGGGCTTGGCAGTGTGGGGAGCTGGTGATGATGTGCTTGTCATCTTGGCAGTTTGGTGTTTGCAGCTTGCCAGTGAGGTGACTAAAAGAAGCTCTGTAACATGGGTTAGGTGAGGCATCTTCCCTGAGTGTCCTTGGTGAAGTGACTGATTCCTCCTTTCCTCCTTTCCTTGACTTCCAACTCTTATCTGGCTTGCCAGAGCAGTACAATTTCCCTTTCCTCTCTCTCTTTTTCTTAATTTCTTCCTTCTATTGTAATTAAACCACCATAAAAATCCCAAACTGACTTGAGTAATTTATTGGGATTGAATTAATCCCTGGTGATCACTAGTATAATATAATCAGTCAATAACCCCTAATTTTACTCCTTAACAAGTTCTTGGCATATACCCATGCCAGTTCTTAAAGCTAACTATCCATCTTATCCTACATCTCTATAATTTCCCTATTATATAAGAAAACTGACTCTTATGTTTAGGAATTTGAATAATATTATTTTTCTTTAAAAATTATTTAATTTTTTTGCATGCCTTCATTTCTAAATATATCCTTCCCCCATCTTGCCTGGAATATCATCTCTTACAAAAATGAAAAAAAAAACAGTTAAAAGTATAATTCTGCAAAACTCACAGGTCAGTTAAGTCTGGCAGTATATGCATTGTTCTATATCCATGGTCCCCTGGTCCTACAAAGAAGGGCGAGAGATACATTTTCACATCTTTTGTCCAGACCAGGCTTGGTCACTCTCATTAAAAAGCATCAATTTTATTTTATTATTATCATTCTTCACTTTTGTATTATTGTAGTATTTGAGCATATTGTTTTCTAGCTTTTAAACATTTTATTTTGTCTTATTTCATATGTGGAGTAGTAGTTAAAGCATGGGAATTGGAGTCAGTAAGACCTGGGTTTGTGAAGATGTGATTAACTCTACCTTGCCTA
This sequence comes from Monodelphis domestica, assembly GCF_027887165.1. NCBI lineage: Eukaryota > Metazoa > Chordata > Mammalia > Didelphimorphia > Didelphidae > Monodelphis > Monodelphis domestica. Next base: position 119,123,928 of record NC_077231.1, read on the forward strand.
TTTTTAGATGTAATCACCAGAAGTGTATACACTCCACTTATCCTTAAACATGGGGAGGTCTGTGACCCATGTGTGCTATAGTGGGTGATGAATCAAAATCGACTGACTGCCCCCTGGTCAGTCTTAAGCAAAGCTATAGCTGCAATTGCTCCACAAAATGTGGAAGGAAGGTACAGGAAGTGATGAAAGGAATGATCTTTAAAGTGGTAGAAACTACCTGTGACCAGCTCTTTTGCCTTCAAACTTGACCTTGAAGAAGCCACTGGCTTGAGACCTCAGACTGCTCTTGGATTTTCCCTTAGGACTACCACCTGGCTGAGTGAAAAGGCTGACTCCTTTCCTGGCTCCTGGAAGGACTAGTTTCCACAAAGACTTCCTCCCCCATCTTGGAGGAGGAGGCTGTGTGCCTGGAAACTTTTGCTTAATTTAACCCTAGGCCCTCCAGCTGGGGCATTTCGGAGCCCTGCCAGAGTAAAGGGCCTGAGCAATAGTCTAGCTCATTAAGTTAGATTTCTCATTCTACCCTCTTTCTCTTTCCTCTACCTAATTCTTTCCCTCTATTTTGTAAATAAATGATAAAAAAAGTCATTCTGACTTAAGTAATAATTTTGGTGACCACATTTTTATATATTTAGCCCAACCTTTTTATTTTAACCCTTACAAGGTCAAATTTCTCCATACATACCTACAAGTTGCTGTGTCTCTGGGCAAGTCATTCTTGGGATTCAGTTTCTTCATCTGTAAAATAAGGGAATTGGACTCAATGTCACTGATGTTCCTTCAAGTTCTCATTCTATGATACTCTATGAATGATTTACAAAATCATGGACAAGGATCATGCAAGATGAGAAGACACAGAGCTTTCATCTATGCTGTTTGAAAAAAATTCCCATACTGGTAAAAACATAGATCTGCCTTTCATATTATATTCATAATTATATTTTAATTATACTTATAATAGCTAGGATAAGAGAGATTAGAGCCCCTTAAACTCTTCTCTGGTCAGATCACATATTGAGTATCATATTCAGTGATGGTTATCACACTTAGGAGAAACATTGCTCACAAGTAATGAATGAAACAGGGGGAGATATATGCTGCAATCCAGTGACACAGACCTCTTTGTAGTTCCTTCATCTCCTATCTCTAGGCATTTTCACTGGCCCAACCCTTCATTTCTGAAATTCTCTGCTTTCTCCTTTCTACCTCCTGGCTTCCTTCCAGTATTAACTAAAAGTCCACCTTTTTCAAGAAAGTTTTTTCCAATCCCCCTTAATTTGAGCACTTCCCCCCAAGATTATCTCTAGTGTAAGCTGTTTATCTTTTGTTTCTATGTAGTAGTTTGCATGTTGTTTCTTCTCCATTAGACTATGAGCTCAGTGAAGGTAGGACCTGTTTTTTTGTCTTCATCTGTATCCTCATGTATCGAGTAGAAATTGAGGAGACTTTGGAAATTTCAAAGTTCACCCTCTTTTACCACTTATTAAAAATATATGACCATGGAAATTAATCATTTTAAATAAAATATTTTATTGAGAGAGAGATGGGGGGAGGGGCACTGCCTCAAGTTATTGACCCAGGACAACTGTCCAAAAATTCACATAAAAATCCCTTACTTTTAGGAGAATCCTGATGCAAAAGGGGATTATAACATTTTTACAATAATTGGAGATAGAGTGTTTAAAGCCTTACAATGGTTTTACAATGAACACATTCAAGCTAATTAACATCTTCAAAAAATTGAAGAATAGCTTCATGATGGATACATCCAAGCAAATCAGTATTTTAAAGAAATGATCAGGAAATTGGAGACAGATACAAAGAGGTGAATAGTTCAGACCTGGATTATCTAGGAGGGGCTGATTAGAGGATCAGTCAAGCCATTGGCTTTCAAGTCCTAGAAGAAGCTTCAATAATCCAAATACAGAGATACAATAGGAGAGTCTTCTAAGAGAAAAGGGTACTCAAGATTGGTACTTGAGATTTTATCCCTGGTACTTCAGGATCTAAGACTATCAGCCTGGGACTCTTGCCTAGGGCAATTCCTAGACAGGCTCATTTAAAGCTGTAAAGATTTTTCAAGGATTTGGGGGGAACATCAGCTTTTAGATATTAATAACTATTAATAACTTGAGAATAACACACTAGTTTCTCATTCAGATGCTTGATAAATGCTTATGTACTTGATTTATGAATCAAAATGCTAAAGAAATTTTAAACAGTGACATATACGGATTATTTAAAATAACCAGAAGTGCTTAACATGAAAAAAAGACAGGCAGAGAAATGATCCTGGTCTTCAGTTTTTAAAGGGTTATCATATGAAAGTGGAATTAAGCATGCTCTACTTGATTTCAGAGGGCAAAATTAGGACCAATGGTGGAAAACACAGAGAAGTAGCTATTGGTTCAATATAAAAATTTCTAATAATTAGAGTTGGACAAAAGTGGAATGGCTTGATTAAAGTAGTAAGTTTTCTAGCCCTGAAGGTTTTCTAATAGCATGTTTATGACCATTTATATGGTTATAATTGGAGATATTACTACTTAGAAATAGGTTCATTTAGATTACCCTTGAATTCCTTTTCAGTCATCCCCAAAGTCCCTGATACCTGACTTGATTATCATCATTTTCATAGGGAAGGGAGTAGAGAGTCCCAGGTATAGACTTACCACCATATAGAAAGACCTGGCCTTCCTCACAATGGAATTTGTCAGAGGGAGATCCACTAAAGCAAAAACAAAACAAAACAAAACTTCTTGAGTTTTTATGGTTTGTGTCTCCTTGATTTTCTCTTTCCCTGGGTTCAAAGGCAATCTATTAGGTAGGTTTGAAAATATTCTCAGCAGGTGACCAAAACTACAGAAACTCTAATTTTCTTGTTACCCACTCTAGAGTGAAACTGAGGAAATCTCTTCTATTGAGGGATAGTTTCCTCTTTTTCCACTTCAAACCATGAACTAGTATTGTTGGATAAAATTGCAGCATATAATTTGTTAGGAGTATTGAAGAGTGAAAAAACCAATATATACCTTCTGTTCCAAAGTGAGTTTCTAAGAAAAGCAATGAGTTTAAAATATGAGTAAAGTAGGTTAAGGAAAGGGGCCATTGGCTGAACTTCACTCTCACCAACTGCCAAACTGCCAAAACTACTTGTTCAGCCAGGTCCTTCCTCCAGACCATAACTACTGTGGCCTTTTTTTTTTTTTTTGCTATGGTCTCTTTTCTTGCTCTTTTTTCCCTAAACTCATCCACGTGAGTCTCATTTTAACCTACCTGTATACCTTGTTTAGGGTCCCCAACCCTGAGTGAAAGTAATTTTTTCAAGGTACCTGGACTACAAAACAAATAGAATTTTCCTGAATCTTTTTCTAACCCAAGGATTATGTCATATTAGGAAAGTCCACACAGTCTCTTCAATCAGGGATACACTTCCTGTGTATCACTATGTCTTTCCTTGTTTTCATTCTCTTCTATCTCAGATACACTAATTCCTGTTTTTCTTTTAGTCTTTTCTTGATCAGCCCAATGTTGATATTTGTGTGCAAGGGACAGGTAGGTGGTATAGTGGATAGAGTATCAGGCCTGGAGTCAGGAAGGCTCATTTTCTGTGTTCAAATGTGGTATCAGACACTTAATACCTGTGTGACCCTGGGTAAATTGCTTAATCTGTTTGCCTCAGTTTCCTCATCTGTCAAATGTGGAAAGGAAACAAGACTGACAGTTGATGGAGGAAGGGGCATCTAGGAGTGGCAGTTGGGTCTTGTGACTAGCACTTCCTTCCTGCCAGGACTGGCAGTTGGGTCTTGTGACTAGCACTTCCTTCCTGCGGGGTTGGACTTCTTTCCTGGGTTTGGAGGAGAGAGGAGCTCATTCAGCCCATTCTGGCGTGGAGGACCTCTATTTTGTTCAGCCCGAAGACACAGGCTTCTAAAGTTTAGAACTGTTCTTGTTTTCTTTCTGTCTACTGCTAAGATTCTAAATTAGACAAAATGAGGACAGACATAGAGTAGATGGGAGTGGGAGAAACCCACCACTAGCCGGTGGGGCCTGGCCTCAACTCCATAAGCTGAGGAAAAAACTCCAATCCCAACTGGTTATTAAACTTTACATTATTTGAATTCACAGTCAGAAAAGTGGACAATATTTTCTGGGCATAGAGAGAGCTGAACACCAGTTCAGTCACTTAACAACAAACAGTCCTTATCAGACCCCTGCTTCTTCCTCTCAGCAGGGGGCATCTTTCTCCTTTGCTTCACCGAGCAATATTCTCTCTCTCCCCCTCAACTCCTCCATATCCACATACAAAGCTCCCATTATCCCCCATTTTTCCAATCCTCCATTTCCTTTCCCAATAAATATTACAGTTTTTGGCAAGCCAGGTAGGAGTCAAACCTACAATCTTCTGATTGTGGAAAGGAAATAAGACTGACAGTTTGTGGGGAAAGGGGCAACTGGGAATGGCAGTTGGGTCTTGTGACTAGCACTTCCTTCAGGCTGGATGGGACTTACTTCCTGGGGTTGGAGGAGAGAGGAGCTTGTTCAACCCAGTCTGGTGTGGTGTGTCTCTACTTTGTTCAGCCCAAAGACACAGGCTTCTGAAGGTTAGAATTGTTCTTGTTTGCTTTCTGTCTACTGCTAAGATTCTGAATTAGACAAAGCAGGACTGATATAGAGTAGACAGTAATGGGAGAATCCCTCCACCAGCCTCTGGGGCCTGGCCTCAACTCCGAAGCTAAGGAAGGAAGTGCTAGTCACAAGACCCAACTGCCACTCCCAGATGCCCCTTCCTCCACCAACTGTCAAGACTTGTTTCCTTTCCACACAAATGAGCTAGAGAGGGAAATGGCAAACCACTTGAACATCTTTGCCAAGAAATTCCCAAATGAAGAGCTGGATATAACTGAAATAACTAAACAATAACAAGACAGGTGGCATTATGGATAATAGTAATTACTTATATTCATATAGCCCTTAAAATCTATGAATTACTTTCTTCATAGAAATCCTTTGAGATAGGTAGTAAAAGTATTATCATCCCTATATTACCAATGGTAAAATGTATATATGCTCATACAAAATATATATGTGGGCAGTCTTTTACCTTTTCAAGAAAGGTAACCAATTAGAATTGTATTTATCTTCCCCCTCTAAACATTGTCAGTCCAGGGAACAATAATACAAAGAATGCACAAAACAAAAGCTGCTTTCCTGGGTGCTTTCACTAGATTAGCTCTTTCCCACCAGCCATTGGATACAAAAGACAATCACAAATAATGAATGGAAAGTAAGCCCAATTATCCTTGCAAAATAGCAGACAGGAATTGGAAAAGTTCTATGGATTGTATTTAGTTAATTTGCAAGAGTGAATGAGCTCTTTAAATGGGACCAAGATGAGATTTCAGCTCAGTGGGAAGAGAGGCCTTGATCTCACACAAGGGAAAGTTTCTGAAGTCTCTTGAGGCTAACTGGAAATCTTGAGATGTTTTGAGGAGCAAGGCTCCCTACATTTTTGCAGCTTCTAAAGTATCTCTCTTTCTCTCTATGTCTCTCTTTCACCTTCTGTCTCTTTCTGTTTTTTTTTTTCCTGTCTGTTTCAGTTTTCCCGATTTCTGTCTTTCTCTATTTCTTCCTACCCCCTTGGATCCATGTGAACCCACTCTTGTCTCTCTACCATGAATAATCTTGTACTATCTCTGCCCTTTAGGCAAATGCCTAGTGCTATGTCAGTGAATATTTTCTCCAGCAATTTGGAGTTGTGTTGGGTAGAATAAGAAATAGCTTGGGAAACAAAAGTTTGAGCTTCTACCTATATTGATTTATTAAGCAATTCATATCCATTACATAACAAATTGGGACTAGGTTTTCTTCAGCTTTGGCACTGGACCCTGAATACAGGGGGAGCAATTTTTCTTTATCAAAAGAAAACAATTAACAGGGTATAAAATCAGGAACAAGATTAGCAAGACAATCTAATTTCTAATTGGAGAAAAGATTAGGGGCTTTTCAAGTTGGAAGGGGAAGAACAAACAGTGCAATTCCCTGAAATCAGAAAAAGAGGTAGTCTACTCACCATGAGTATCTGTATTCAATCAAAGAAACATTGAAACAATAACTAATTGAGCAGTGTAAGACCAGTTTTCAGACAAGACATATGAGTTGCTTGATATATATAATTGCACCAGTCTTTGGATCTGACTGAATTTCTGATAGCACAACCTAGGACCTTAATTAAAGGTCTCTAAGCAACAGGTAAAGGTGATCTACGTTCCCAGGCATGCAGGGCTAGATTCAAACAATGCAATAGAATTTTCTCCAATTCCCAGAACTAAATAACATCCCATAACTAAGCTTTCTCAGAAGACAGAAATTGGACTAGACCCATAACTGAATAGAAAGAGAACTAAATTAGCTCCAGAACTGAGGCACAAAATGGAGTCAGTGTGGTTCACTCAATTCCCTCAAGTCACATCTCATATGCAGAAGCATACAAAATATCCCAGACTTCATTGGAGACCCAGGTTAGGCAATGAAGAAATTCTCAGAGATGTTAATGATTTATCTTTGGTTACAAAACTGGGAAATGGCACAAGCAGGAGTCAAACCCAATTCTCTTGGACTCTTTCTTTCTTGGCAAAGATCTGGCAAGATTATGAATAGGGCTTTAAGACTTGTTAAGACCACAGCTTAACAGCAGTGTAGAGGATTAAGTCTACCCCACATTGCCATGTTTACTCACTACTTATGTTCTTTGTTTGTAGCATTGCTACTGCAATTTCATCTGTCCATGGCCTTCTCTTAGCAGCTGATAGTGCACTATTGTCAGAGAGGGGTGAACAGAATTCTAGCCCCAGGAGCCTCATGGAAGCTGTCCCCTTGGGAGGTTTTGCACAGCTGAACTTCTGATTTTATTTTTGGTTTTCAGAAACTCCAGATGGGGTAAAGGGAAAAAAGATTCTAGTGGAAAGATATTTCTCTATCTTCTCTACTTCCATCTTCCTGAAGAATTAGATCTGCCACAATGTACCTGCAATGAAATAGTATTTCTTATTTTCATGAAATAAAACTTTGAAGAAAAATGAGTTAAAGGTGTGGCTAGGGGAGCATCCTCAAACCTGAATTAATGTATTTTGGCCCAATTTTATGTTGCCGCCAAAATTCCATATAAGATAGGCTATAGAAATTTATCCAATAGCATGTATCAGTGAGACACACTATTCATGCACGGCAGTGGATCCTGCAATATGGAATAACTGATGCTAAACTAAAGGATTTGAAACTTCAAAATTGAACCAGAAGGGATAAGTCCAGGTCTGAAAAAGGATGGAACAGGGCTAGAAACTGAAGGCAGAGCATGTAGTCATAAGAGCACTTCTTTTGGAGTCAAAATATTTGTGTTTCTATCTTTGATACTACTTGTATCATCTTGAGAAATACAATATAATATGATACAATACAATTTGATACATATTTAGTAAGCGCCTACTATATTCCAGGTGGGCAGCTAGGTGTTATGGTAGATAGTGTCAGGTTTAGAGTCAAGAAAACTCATTTCCTGAATTCAAATCTGGCCTCAGACACTTATTAGCTATGTGATGGTGGGCAAGTCATTTTACCCTGTTTGCCTCAGTATCCTCATATTGTCAAATTATTTAGAAAAGGAAATAGTAAACTCTATATTCCCTTGGAAAAACCTCAAACAGGAGCCTGAGGAGTAGCACATAACTGAAAATGGCTAAACAACAAAAACTGTATAAGGCACTGTGCTAAACTCTGTCCATATCAGTAAGTTAAAGGAAAGATAGTCTGACCGCAAGGAGTTTACTTTAGCTTACATTAGGGAAAGACAACACCAGGAAAAAAAGCTAAAGAGGGGAGAGGGAGAAAGTACTCAGATAGTACTGACGGGCCTGATAATGGTGGAGTAGAATCCAAAGAGACAGTTGGCAGGAAATTAAGTTTGCTGGGCTTCTGGAGCTCTATTAAGCAGCATTTTTTTGTTCTCTCTTCTTGTTCTTCAATCAGAGAGGCAGAGGCTGCTGAGGATTCTGATTAGACATATTAAAGCTGAAGAACAACATTGCTACTGAAATTTCATCTGTGGTAGCCTTGTCTTAATAACTGAAAATATGCTTCTCCCAGAGAGGAATGAGCCTGTGAACAGAATTCTAGCCCCAGGATGAGAAGTTGTAGAGGCAGAATTGACAAGGTTTATCATGTGACTGGATAATTTTAAAAATACTTCAAAAGAGAGAATGGTTCAAATGAGGCAAAAACAAACAAACAAAAACCCCATCAACTTGATTTCTTAACTGCTAAACACGCTGCCCTAACATGAAAAGCACAAAAATTCCAAAACAAAGGACAAAATCAGAGATACTTCAAACTTTAATAACATCTGAAATTCCAGTATAATTCTTACAGAAGAAAATATTTTAGATGATGATGATAGCCTTTATATAGTGCTTTAAAACTTACAAAGCTTTTCGTAAATATTTTTGTTCATTTGATTCATACAACAACCTTGTGAAGTAGGTGCTATTATTGTGCTCATTTTACAGATGAGGAAGTTGAGACAAAATGAGGTTGTTGAGTGACTTGACCAAGGTCACACATCTAGCCAATAACTAACTCAAGTCTTTCAGATATCTGCATTCTGTGTTCTGTGTTCAATAGACTTGCTCTGTGTTCAATAGACTTGAAAAGTAATGGCAGTAGTAAAAAATTTGTGTCCTATTAATAAGTGTGATTTTGGTTAACTGACATCTTTTATTAGTAGTATTTGCAATTCAATGAGGAGTATAATATTTAAAGGGTCCTTGGAACAGTTTCCACTTTTCAGAGAACCAGGTTAGTGCCTTTGGTAATTCCAAGAGGACGGAATGGGCATAGATATTGCTAGTTGGCAAGAGAGTAATATTTCCTCAAATAAAACTATAATAAAGGGAAAAGATAAGCATTTTTAAAGCATCTATTATGGACCCAGGTGCTGTGCTAAGTGCTTCATAAGTATTATATCATTTGAACTCCACAACAACACTAGGAAGTAGGTGCTATTATTCTCCCCACTTTACATTGGGGGAAATAGAAGCATTCCCAGAGGGACACAGCTAATAAGTATCTGAAGCTAGATTTAAATTCAGGTCTTCCTGATTCTAGCCCCCTCAGTACTCTACCCACTGTACCACTTTGCTGCCTTTAAGCAAACTTCTGATACCTTGGGTGAGGCATTGTACCTATTAAAAGAATCAAAAATGATCGTGATAGTCAATGTAGGAATGTTGAGCAAAGGCTCCAAATCAAGATAACTACAGTGTTTTTCAAGACTCTGATAATCTTGCCTATTTCATTTCTGCTGATCTTAACCAAATTGGAGTGTGGTATGTTTTGGGGAATGAAGAAAATAAAACAAAGTACAATAATATTGTTTGGGGAGGTGAACAGGTACCTGAATATCACCACAGAAAAGAGGTATCATAGTCATAAAAGGACAAATGAAAGCATTAATAGTCTAATGACTCAAAAGATTCACATTGTCCCTCTGGCAACTTATAAAGAACACCTGGCCAATGCTATGTGAACATATATACACTTCTTTGGTTGAGATAATGTTGTTAAATCATCTAGACTAAATATTCTGAACCTACTTTCCTTCTATCTCTGACCCAGAAACTACAGTACTTTTGCTTTTCTTTTGAGAAATTTGCTCACATCGGCACTGACTAGAAGTAAGGCATTTTCAGCTAAAAATGAAAAACTTTTGCTGTGTTATATGTAGAAGTTAAGGTAAATGGGAAGACAAGATCTAAGCATCATAAATTTATTATTTTGGCTAACAGTAACCAATAATTGAGTCAATGGCCTCTCCCAATGATCAAAAACTACAAGGTAAAGTTTAGCAGATTTAATACAATTTGGGAGAGTTGGGTAGGTAGGAAAGACAATATAATTTATTAAAGGATGGCCAGCATCACAGGAGTATGGACAATATGATTAGTTATTTTATTTTTAAATTATTTTACTTTATTTTCCCTTATTACATGAAAAATACATTTCCAACATTTTAAAAAGAAATTTGATTCTCAAATTTTTTACCTCCCTCCCATCCTCACACACACACACACACACACACACACACACACACACACACACACACACACATCTCTCAAGTTGCTTACCATGTCAGATATATATCGGATGGTTTACCATTATCACAGGTCTTTTGTGGAAGGAAACAAAAAAGAAAGCAAAAAAAATTTTGCTTTGGTCTGGATTCAGACTCCATCAGTTCTTTCTCTGGAAGCAGATGGCTTTTTTTTTTTATCATGATCCCTTTGGGATTGCTTTAGATCATTTTATTGCTGAGAATAGTTGTCTTTCACAATTGCTATTCATACAGTATTGCTGTCACTGTGTACAGAGTTCTTACTTCACTTTGTTTCAGTTTGTGTCTTTCTAGATTTTTCTGAGCTCCTCCTGCTCATTTCTTACAGCACAATAGTATTTCACAATAATCAAATACAATAACTTCCTCAACAATAAAACACTCAATAATTCCCCAACTGATGGTACCTCCTCACTTTCAAATTCTTTTTTTTTCCAATTCAAACATTATTTTATTTGGTTATTTTCAAAAATATTCATTGGAAACAAAGATCCTTTTCTTATCCTCCCCCCCTCCCATGACCCCTCCTCTATCCAATGCACGATTCCACTGAGTATCACATGTGTCCTTGCTTCAAATTCATTTCCATGTTGTTCGTATTTGTATTAGGGTGTTCATTTAGAGTCTCTCCTCATCCCTGTCCCTTCCACCCCTGTAGTCAAGCAGTTGCTTATCTTTGGTGTTTTTACTCCCACCATTTGTCCTAGGCTTGTGGATAGTGTTTTTTTCTCCTGGATCCCTGCAGAATGTTCAGGGACATCGTATTGACACTAATGGAGAAGTCCATTACGTTCTCTTGTACCACAGTGTGTCAGTCTCTGTGTACAATATTCTCCTGGTTCTGCTCCTCTCACTCTGCATCAATTGCTGGAGGTTGTTCCAGGTCCCATGGAATTCCTCCACTTTGAGCACAATAGTATTCCACCGCCAACATATACCACAATTTGTTCAGCCATTCCCCAATTGAAGGGCATCCCCTCATTTTCCAATTTTTGGCCACTACAAAGAGCGCAGCTATGAATATTCTTGTACAAGTCTTTTTCCTTATTATCTCATTGGGGTAAAAGCCCAGTAGTGCTATGGATGGATCATAGGGCAGACATTCTTTTATCGCCCTTTGGGCATAATTCCAAATTACCCTCCAAAATGGTTGGATCAATTCACAACTCCACCAGCAATGAATTAGTGTCCCTACTTTGCCACATCCCCTCCAGCATTCATTACTTTCCTTTGCTGTCATATTAGTCAATCTGCTAGGTGTGAGGTGATACCTCAGAGTTGTTTTGATTTGCATCTCTCTGATTATAAAAGATTTAGAGCACTTCTTCATATGCTTATTAACAGTATTGATTTCTTTGACTGAAAACTGCCTGTTCATGTCCCTTGCCCATTTCTCAATTAGAGAATGACTTGATTTTTTTTTGTACAATTGATTTAGCTCTTTATAAATTTGAGTAATTAGACCTTTGTGAGAGGTTTTTGTTATGAAAATTATTTCCCAATTTGTTGCTTCCCTTCTCAATTTGGTTACATTGGTTTTGTTTGCACAAAAACTTTTTAATTTGATGTAATCAAAATTGTTTGTTTTACATTTTGTGACTCTTTATATGTCTTGCTTGGTTTTAAAATCTTTCCATTCCCACAGGTCTGACATGAATATTATTCTGTGATCACCTAATTTACTTATAGTTTCGTTCTTTATGTTCAAGTCATTCACCCATTCTGAGTTTATCTTGGTGTAGGGTATGAGGTGTTGATCCAAACCTAATTTCTCCCACAATGTCTTCCAGTTTTCCCAACAGTTTTTGTCAAATAGTGGGTTTTTGTCCCAGAAGCTGGGATCTTTGGGTTTGTCATAGACTGTCTTACTGGGGTCTCTTACCCCAAGTCTATTTCACCGATCCTCCTTTCTGTTTCTTAGCCAGTACCAAATTATTTTGATGACCACTGCTTTATAGTATAGTTTGAGATCTGGGACTGCAAGGCCACTTTCCTTCTCATTTTTTTTTATGATTTCTCTGGATATCCATGATATTTTGTTATTCCAAATGAACTTAGTTATGGTTTTTTCTAAGTCAGTAAAAAAAAAAAAAAGAAGTTCAATGGGTATAGCACTAAATAGATAAATAAGCTTGGGTAGGACGATCATTTTTATTATATTGGCTCGTCCTACCCATAAGCAGTTAATATTTTTCCAATTGCTCAAATCTAGTTTTATTTGCATGGAGAGTGTTTTGTAGTTGTGTTCATATAGTTCCTGTTTGCCTCAGGAGATAGATTCCTAGGGTTTTTTTTGTTTTTTTTTTTTGTCTAAGGTGAGTTTGAATGGGATTTCTCTTTCTAATTTTTGCCACTGAGCTGTGTTGGAAATATATAGAAATGCTGATGACTTATGCAGGTTTATTTTGTAACCTGCAACTTTGCTAAAATTGTTGATTATTTCGACTAGCTTTTTAGTTGATTCACTAGGATTCTTTAAGTAGACCATCATATCATCCACAAAGAGTGATAACTTGGTCTCCTCCTTGCCTATTTTGATGCCTACAATTTCTTTTTCTTCTCTAATTTCTACTGCTAGTGTTTCTAGTACAATGTTAAATAATAGGGGTGATAACGGGCATCCTTGTTTCACTCCTGATCTTATTGGGAATGCATATAGCTTATCCCCATTGCAGATGATGTTAGTTGATGGTTTTAGAGATATATTGTTTATTATTTTTAGGAAAGACCCTTCTATTCCTATGCTTTCTAGTGTTTTTAATAGGACTGGGTGTTGTATTTTATCAAAGGCTTTTTGTGCATCTATTGAGATAATCATGTGATTTTTGTCAGTTTGCTTGTTGATATGGTCAATTATGTGGATGTTTTTCCTAATATTGAATCATCCCTGCATTCCTGGTATAAATCCTACTTGATCATAGTGAATGATGCTCCTGATCACTTGCTGGAGTCTTTTTGCTAGTATCCTATTTAAGATTTTTGCATCTATATTCATTAGGGAGATTGGTCTATAGTTTTTGTTTTCCATTTTTTACCTGCCTGGCTTTGGAATCAGTACCATGTTTGTGTCAATAAAGGAATTTGGTAGACCTCTCTCTTTGCTTATTATGTCAAATAGTTTGTATAGTATTTGGATTAGCTGTTCTGTGAAAGTTTGATAGAATTCACTTGTGAATCCATGAGGCCCTGGGGATTTTTTCTTAGGGAGTTCTTTGATGGCCTGTTGGATTTCTTTTTCTGATATGGGGTTATTTAAGAATTCTAGTTCTTCTTCTGTTAGTCTAGGCAATTTATATTTTTTGTAAATATTCATCCATATCACCTAGATTGGCATATTTATTGTCATATACTTGGGCAAAGTAGTTTTTAATGATTGCCCTAATTTCCTCTTCATTGGAGGTGAGGTCCCCCTTTTCATATTTGATGCTGTTAATTTGCCTTTCTTCTTTCTTTTTTTTTAATTAGATTGACCAGTACTTTGTCCATTTTGTCTCTTTTTTCAAAGTACCAACTTCTAGTCTTGTTTATTAATTTAATAGTTCTAGTACTTTCAATTTTACTAATTTCTCCCCTAATTTTTAGGATCTCTCATTTGGTTTTCTTCGAGGGAGGGGGGGTTAATTTGTTCTCGTTCAAGTTTTTTGATTTGCATTTCCAATTCATTGATATCGGCCCTCCCTGATTTGTTAATATATGGACTCAAGGATATGAATTTTCCTCTGAGTACTGCTTTGGCTGTATCCCATAAGGTTTGAAAGGATATCTCACCATTGTCATTTTCCTCAATGAAATTATTAATTCTTTCTATGATTTCTTCTCTAACTAACCGATTTTGGAGTATCATATTATTTAATTTCCAATTAATTTTTGGTTTGGCTCTCCATGTATCCATACTGATCATTATTTTTATTGCCTTATGATCTGAAAAGGTTGCATTTATTATTTCTGCTTTTCTGCATTTGTATGCCATGTTTCTATGACCTAGTGTATGATCTATCTTTGTGAATGTGCCATGTGGTGCTAAGAAGAAGGTGTATTCCTTTTTGTCCCTATTTATTTTTTTCCATATGTCTATTAACTCTAATTTTTCTAAGATTTCATTCACCTCTTTTACCTCTTTCTTATTTATTTTTTGGTTTGATTTATCTAAATTTGATAATGGTTGGTTCAAATCCCACACTAATATGGTTTTACTGTCTATTTCATCCTTCAATTCTCCTAGTTTCTCCATTAGAAATTTGGGTGCTATTCCACTTGGTGCATACATGTTGATTAGTGATAATTCCTCACTGTCTATACTCCCTTTTAACAGAATATATTTACCTTCCCTATCCCTTTTGATCTTGTCTATTTTTGCATTGGCTTTGTCAGATATCATGATTGCAATTCCTCTCTTCTTTCTATCAGTTGAGGCCCAGCAGGTCTTATTCCATTTGTTAATTCTAACCTTGTGAGTATCAACCCGCATCATATTTGTTTCTTGAAGACAACATATGGTAGGGTTTTGGATTCTAATCCATTTTGCCATTCATCTATGTTTTATGGGTGAGTTCATCCCATTCACATTCAAAATTACGATTGTCACTTGTGGATTCCCTGGCATTTTGATATCCTCCCCTAATTCTGACCTTTCTTCTTTAGCTATAAACTTTTAAACCAGTGATTTACTTTAGATTAATCCCCCTAGTCCCCTCCCTTAATAAGCTTCCCTTTCTAGCCCGTCCCTTTTTATTCCTTTCCCCTCCCTCCTCTCCTTCCCTCCCTTTTTATACTACCTCCCCCCACCCTTCCTTAATTTCCCCTTCTCTGTTGGATAAGATAAAGTTCAAGATCCCAATGGATCTAAATGTTCTAAGCTCTCAGTGTTGATTTCACTGAGAGTAAGGTTTAAGTAATACCAATTAGAACTTTCTTTCTCTCCTCCCTATAGGAAATTCCTTCCCCTCCCCTTCCCATGTGTATCTTTGTGTGAGAAAGATTATTCTATTTAGTTTTTTTCTATTTCTTGAAGTATATCTTAGTACCATCAACAATTAACCCCCTCCCTTTTTTTTCTTTCACCCCCCCTTTCTCCATATTGTCTTAATGCCCCAATCATTCCCTATGCATGATTCTTCGAACTACTCTAATGATGCATACAATTTTTGAGAGTTACACATTACATTTTCCCCACATATTTATATATATAATTTGATATAAATGTAGTCCTTATTGAAGAGAATTTGAATAAAAGATAAAATTTTTCTCCTTTTCCCTTTCTTTCATATTTACCTTTTCAAGTTTTCCTTGTTCTTTGTGTTTGGATCTTGAACTGTCCACAGAGTTCTGGTCTGTTCTCTACAAACACCTGGAAATCTTGTATTTTGTTGAATGCCCATACTTTCCCCTGGAAGTATATAGTCAGTTTTCATGGACAGCTGATTCTTGGTTGAAGACCCAGCTCTCTTGCCTTTCTGAAAATCATATTCCATGCTTTACGGTCATTCAGAGTGGAAATTGCTAGGTCTTGTGTGACCCTGATTGGCATTCCTTTATATCTAAATTGTCTTTTTCTGGCTTCTTGTAGGATTTTTTCTTTTGCTTTAAAGCTTTGGAATTTGGCAATTACATTCCTGGGAGTTGTCTTTTGGGGACTTAGTGTAGAGGGTGTTCTGTGAACTCTTTCAATACCTGTATTGCCCCCTTGTTCTAGAATCTCTGGGCAGTTTTTTTTTTTGAAGATATCTTGTATTATGATGTCGAGATTAGTATTTATTTCTGGCTTTTCTGGTAGGCCAATTATTCTCAGATTGTCTCTCCTTCCTCTGTTTTCCAGGCCTGTCACCTTGTCAGTGAGATATTTTATGTTATCTTCTAATTTTTTAGTCTTTTGGCTTTGCTTTATTAATTCTTGCTCTTTTGCAAGATCATTGTCTTCCAGTTGCCTGATTCTGACCTTTAAAGCGTGGTTTTCCTTTTCAGTTTGTTCTATCCTGCTATTTGAGGCTTCAAGCTGTTTATGTAGTTGTGTTTTTTTCGTGCTTCTGATTGCTGAGTTCCTTTTGCATTATTTCCAATTTTTTTCTGCCAGAAGGCTTCCATCTTTTTGATAACTTCCAATTTAAATTCGTCAAGAGCTTGTGGACAATTTCCATTTCTTTTGGAATGTTTTGGAGCATTTGTTAGCATTTCCCTTTCTGTTATTTCCTCTGTTTTTTGTGGTTTTCCTCCATAAAATGTATTCAAAGTCACCCCCTTCTTCTTGCTTTTCTTGGTGTTGGGGTGTTTGGGTTCTTGGGTACAGTTTGCCATCTCTGTGTTTTGTTTGTTTTTTCCTCCTTCCTCCCCTTTCCAGTCAGAAATCTGAATGAGTAGTATTTGCCCTCAGTATATGGGCCTAATGGTCAAGGCTTTAGTCTCAGGCTAATTCTAGGTTCTCTGCAGCTGCACTGTCTTCCTGGGGAGGCCCAGGGACTGACCTCCCCTGCCTCCTGGCATTTTGGGAGTTAGTGCTACCAGGTGAAAGTCTTTGGTGGTCTTAGCTAATTCCCAAGACCTGTAGGTGCCCCTTGTTCCTGTCAGGGGATCCCTTTGCACACTTGGTGATTACAGCATGCTAGTTCTGGGAGCCTGAGATCTGTCCTCCCCTAGCCCACCTGCTGGGGTTTCAAGTGTTAGTACTCTCAAGAGAAGAACCTTCTCTTATTCAGGTCCCCAGATCTGGGGCTGCCCATTGTTCAGTCCTGGGGTGCCCCTCCCTCACTTGTTGATTCTGGCCAGTGCTGACTTTAACTCTGGCTCCTGCTGTTTGGTGGGGGAGGGGAGGGTGCGTCAGCTTTTTGTTCCCTTATATTGTGGAGGTGCTGGAATCCCACCCACCTTCAGGACTTTACCTTGTTGTGGGGTCTTTCCGTTCTTATGAGGATGGTTTTTTTTTAATTTTGGGAGGGTCTTTTGAGGTCATCTGTGTCATTGGGTCTGAGGAGAAGAAGCAAGCCACGTCTACTCTGCAGCCATGCTTACCTGGAAGTCCCACTTTCCAATTATTAACTCTCTCAAAAAGAGATCTTTTAAATATTTTTGTATATATAGGTCTTTCCCAGTTTTGCTTACAAATCTCTGTGGAATGCAAATCTCATAATAGTATTGTTGGGTCAAAGGTATGTAGTATTTTATAGCTCTTTTGGGCATAGGTCCAAATGAATTTCCATTACTGAATAAGATTAAAAGACCTCCAACAGTGCATTAGTGTATCAATTTTCCCACATTAACTTTAAGTTTTTTTTATTTTATTTTTCTGTCATAATAGCTAATTTGAAATGTATGGGGTGGTACCTCAAAATTGTTATAATTTGCATTTCACCAATTAATAGCGACTTAGAGAACTTTTTAGCATTACTATAGAGAGCTTTAATTACTTTTAGAACTGCCTATTCATATCTCATTTATCAATTGGGGAATGACTTGTATTCTTATACATTGTACTCATTTCTCTATGTATTTTAGAAATAAGGCATTTATTAGAGTGAAATGTTATCAATTTTTTTTCCACAAAATGATTGCTGTGTTTTACTCTCCATCCTAATGCCACTTTTGACCCTTTTTCCTTCTCCATTCATTCTGCCCATTCTTTAAAGAGTTTAGCTTCTGACCACCACATTCCCCAATTTGCTCTTTTCTATTACCCTACCCCTCCATACACAAACACTTCCTTATCCTCTTTCCATTCTATTTTACAGTACAGTAAGATAGATTTCTATGCCTAATTGATGGTATATGTTCTATTCTCTTTGAGCCAATTCTGATGAGAGTAAGGTTCAAGTGTTTCTCTCCTCACCATCATCCTCTCCACTGGAAAAGTTCTTTCATGCCTCTTTTATGCAAGATAATTACCCTATTCTATTTCTCTTTTTCCCCTTTCTCCTAAAGTATTCCTCTCTCATCCTTTAATTAAAAAAATATCATCTCATCATTTTCAACTCAAACCTTTGCCCCTTGACTATGTATACAATTGCTAACTATGCTAATAATAATAGAGTTCTTAGGAGTTAAAAGAATTATCTTCCTATGTAGGTATGCAAACAGTTTAACCTTACTGAGTGTCTTTTTATTTCTCATTCCTGTTTACTTTTTTATTCTTCTTGGATCTTGTATTTGAATTAAAATTTCCATTTATCACTAGTCTTTTCATCAAGAATGTTTGAAAGACCCCTATTTCTTTGAATATTTACTTTTCTTCTGAAGGATGATGCTCAGTTTTGTTGGGTAAGTGATTCTTGCTTGATGTGCTAGGTCCTTTACCCTCTGCAATATAATATTCCAGGCACTCTTATATTTTAATGTAGAAGCTTCTAAATCTTTTGTTATTCTGACTATGGCTCCACTATATTTGAAGTATTTCTTTTTGATGGTTTACAATATTTTCTCCTTGGTCTGGGACTTTGGGAATTTTGCTATAAAATATTCCTGAGAGTTATCCTTTGGGGATCTCTTTCAAGAAGTCACAGCTGTATACTTTCCATTTCTCTTTTACTCTCTGATTCCAGGATATCTGATCAGTTTTCCTTGATAATTTCTTTCTTTCTTTCTTTCTTTCTTTCTTTCTTTCTTTCTTTCTTTCTTTCTTTCTTTCTTTCTTTCTTTCTTTCTTTCTTTCTTTCTTTCTTTCTTTTTAGGATCTTGGATTTATTTTTTCCGATTTGAATTAGTTTATTTAGTCAATTTAGAACATTATTCCTCGGTTACATTAGTCACATAATTTCCCTCCCTTCCCTCCACCCATCCTTCCCACTGCCAGCTCACAATTTCATTGGGTATTACTTGTGTCCTTGATCAGAACCCATTTCCATGTTGTTGTTTGCACTAAGATGTTCATTTAGAGTCTACATTCCCAACAATATACCTTCAACCCATGTATTCAAGCAGTTGTTTTTCTTTATTTTTTTCTCCCACAGTGTTTCCTCTGGATGTGGATAATGGATTTTCTCATAGATTCCTCCAGGTTGTTCAGGGTCATTGCACTGCCACTAATGGAGAAGTCCATTACATTCAATTGTACCACAGTGTATCAGTCTCTGAGTACAATGTTTTCCTAGTTCTGCTTCTCTCACTCTGCATCAATTCCTGGAGGTTGTTCCAGTCTCCATGGAATTCCTCCACTTTATTATTCCTTTGAGAACAATAATATTCCATCACCAACATATACCACAATTTGTTTAGCCATTCCCCAATGGAAGGGCATCCCATAATTTACCAATTTTTTGCTACCACAAAGAGTGCAACTATAAATATTTTTGTACATGTCTTTTTTCTTACTATCTCTTTGGGGTACAAACCCAGCAGTGCTATGGCTGGATCAAAGAACAGACAGTCTTTTATTGCCCTTTAGGCATAGTTCCAAATTGTCCTCCAGAATGGTTGAATCAATTCACAACTCCACCATCAATGAATTAATGTCCTGACTTTGCCGCATCCCCTCCGGCATTCATTACTTCCCATAGCTGTCGTGTTAGCCAATCTGCTAGGTGTGAGGTGATACCTCAGAGTTGTTTTGATTTGCATCTCTCTGATTATAAGAGATTTAGAACACTTTTCATGTGCTTATTAATAATTTTGATTTCTTTAACCAAAAATTGCCTATTCATGTCCCTTGCCCATTTATCAATTGGAAAATGCCTTGATTGTTTAGTACAATTGGTTTAGCTCTTTATAAATTTGAGTAATTAAACCTTTGTCAGAGGTTTTTGTTCTGAAGATTGTTTCCCAATCTGTTACTTCCCTTCTAATTTTGGATGTATTAGTTTTGATTATACAAAAACTTTTTAATTTGATGTAATCAAAATTATTAATTTTACATTTTGTGATTTTTTTCTAGCTCTTGCTTGGTTTTAAAGTCTTTTGTTTCCCAAAGATCTGGCAAGTATACTTTTCTATATTCACCTAATTTGCTTATAGTTTTCTACTTTATATTCAGGTCATTTATCCATTCTGAGTTTATCTTGGTGTAGGATGTGAAATGTTGATTCAAACCTAATCTCTCCAATACTGTCTTCCAATTTTCCCAGTAGTTTTTATCAAATAATAATTTCTTGAAAGATAGCATCTAAGCTCTTTTTTTAAATCATGGGTTTTAGGTAGTCTAATAATCCTTACATTATCTCTCGCTGGGATTTATTTTCCAGGTCAGTTGTTTTTCCAATGAGATATTTATATTTTCTCCTATTTTTCATGCTCTTGATTTTGTTTGATTGCTTCTTGATATCTCATTGAGTCATTAGCTTCTACTTGCCCAATTCTAATTTTTAAAACATAGTTTTCTTAAGTGAGTTTTTGTTCTCCTTTTTCCATTTGGCCAACTCTACTTTCCAAAGAGTTCTTTTTTTCAATTAATTTTGTGCCTTTTTTCCATATAGCTAATTTCCCTCTTAAGAAGTTCTTCTCATCAATGAATTTTTGAATACAATTTTTCATTTGCCTAATTCTGCTTTTTAAAGAGTTCTTGTTTGCAGTGGATTTTTGTGCCTCTTTTTAGCAATTGGTCTATTCTATATTATATTCTTCAGTATTTTTTCTGCCTCTTTTACCAACCTGTTGACTCTTTTTTCATGATATTCTTGTCTCTCTTATTTGTTCTGAGGCATATCATAATTTGGGGGTTAATTTCATAATTGGTTATTTTAAAGAAAGTGGCAAACTATGTAGGGCTAGTGACCACCCTTCTCTGACATTTAAGACATTTTAGTTGTTTTATGGAACCTATCAGCATCTTGTAGACATGAGTGTCAACTCCCTAGTGCCTAGAAGACTTTGTTAGAGATGTATGACCCAAGGATAGGTAAGGGCAGACAATATACTTTTTCAGATGATAATTTTGTAGCATGAAACAATCAAATATCTGTCTAATATCTTAGGGGATACCAGAGTGAGATATAACTTTCCTTTTAAACTTCTTGAGATAATTTCATCTGGAATCTTGAGTTTAACTGTAGCCAGGTAGATACAGACTCAATTATAAAAATTTTAAGGCAGAAAATTAGTTACATTGTAGAATCAATATAATAGAAATCAATATAGAAGCAATCAGAAGTGTGAGAAGAGAAGGGAATTTGTATTTTGACTTGATCAATCAGGGATTTAGACTTCCTTTCCATTTGTTTTGAATTTCGGTCAGTCAGAAACCAGGGAATTGATTCCAAAGACACTGCCCTCCCAAGGTGTTGTCAGGCTAATTGAGGACTTATGATTGGTTCCTGGGGAGTAGTAGTAGTGGTAGTCTCTCGGTGACTGAGAATGACAATTGTCTTTGTGCATTATCACCAAAAATTGTAATTAACCCTTAAGTCACAAGACTGTTAATATCTAGATTTAATAGTTAGAAAAAGAAAATAAGAGAGAAATATAGAAAGGAAATGAAGAATTTCCTAGCCTAATAATCCAGAGCCCATCAACTCAGTGTCTGTCTCTGAATCTCAGCCTCAGAAAATAACCCCCCCCCCAGCTTCCTGGATTTTACAAATCCTTACTATGCCCATTAATTCTCTTACATCAGCCTCAGAGGTGTTGTTCCAACCTGCACCAGGGAGGCCAACTAACCAGCCATGCATTACAATCGACGGCACGCAGCTTTCTAACATCAACACTTTCAAGTACCTGGGCAGCACCATTGCCAATGATGGGTCCCTAGACCATGAGATTATTTCAATTGAGCTGCAAAGGTCACTGCTCATTCATTCATTCATTCATTTATTCATTCATTTATTTACTCATTCATTTATTTTTCATGGTAGGAATATTTCAAGCATTTAAAATGCCTGGCCTTAAGATTTAAGGGCTCTTTTTATTCCTTCAATCTGACCTACTCTTTTACAAAGTTTTATTAATTTTTCTACTATATGAAGGTCCAGATTACCACCAAAACTTTATTGGGAGAGGGTATATTAAAAAAAAAAGATTGTGCCTCTTTTACTTAGTTGGGTTTGGAGGAGGAACAAAATCATTTGAATGTCTTAGAATGAAATTTACCTTTTAGTTATTTGTGTGTATTCTAAGGTAGTATTATTTTCCTAGAGAGTTTTACATACTGTGATGCAACATAATCTCAGTCTGCTTTGATTTAGGATATATTAATATATATGTATATATAGGTTATATGTTATAAATTTTTGTAAAAATACCTATTGGGGAATAATAGAGATATAAAGGAACCTTTTACTAAGTTAATGTGCTTGCCTAGGTTCTTTTTAAACATATGAGTAAATTTCCTTTGAATTTGTAAAAGAATAAAATTTTAAAAACTTTAAATTCTATCAATAAATATTCTTACATTTTGTCTTAGAATCAATACAGTGTATTGCTTTTCAAGACAGAAGAATGTTAAGAATGGGGAATGGAGAAAAGGAAGTCAAGATGGCAGCCTAGAAGGAGCAGTTCAGACCTCTGAATTCCCTTCCTTACTGATCACAAACTGAATGCTCCTAGTAGACTGAAACTCAAACCTAACAACAAGACAGTTCCAAGGAACCCTCCTGCTATACTTAATTCAAAAGGTACAGCCCCCCCCTGAAAAGTCAGAATCTGAGAACACTCAGTTTTAAAGGGAAGGCAGAAGGAAGGTCCCAGGACCCCTCTCCCCACCCACCTAGAGTGCTGAGTCTCCAGTGGCAGCAGGAACTTCTTGGTGGGAAAAGGTGCTGGTCTAGAGGGTGTACCTTGTGGGCAGTGCTGTGCCAAGTTCAGAGCATCCAACACAGAAGGCAGGGAAGGAGCTAGAGATGGAGTATAGACCTGGCAGCCTTGACAGAGCTGTGAAGATTCTCCATATTTGCTTCAGCCTTCCAGGAGGTTTTCAACTCAGAGCACACCCAGCCCAACTAAGCTGAACTTAATCCCATCAAAAGTCTCCAGAACTCAGGGAAGCCCAGGCTCCACACTCATCCTCACTGACTGCTGGACTTTAATTCAATTCAAAGACTCCAGAGGACAGGGAAGCTCAAACCCCCAACAATCCTCCCCCAGAGACTACACCAAGAGATCTTCTGTTAAAGCTCCAAGAGGGGAGACTAACAGAAGCCCCCAAAACCAAAAAAAATGAGAGGAGAAAGAGCACAGATAAATACAGGGAGTAAAGAAGGAGTGAATTTGAGCAAACAACAGAAAAAGAAGAAAGAAATTACAATAGACAGTTTCTATTCAGCAAATGGAAAAGAGAGGGAGAGATCAGGAAATGATAAATCAGAAATCCCAGTGAATTGGATACAGGCTGTGGAAGAAATCAAAACACATTTAAGAGAGCCTGAAGACAAATGGGAAAAGAACTTAAAAACTAAGATAAATCATCTGGAAACAGAGGCACTTGAACTAAAATGAGAAAATAGTGTCTTGAAAGCCAAAATCAACTAGCTGGAAAATGAGGCAAAGGAGATGAAAGATAAGGCAAAGAAGATGGAAGATGAGACAAAGGATATGAAAGACAAAGTAAAGAGGATGAAAGATGAACTTCAAAGAAAATCAGAGCAGAAGGAAAAGGATGACCAAAAATCCAGGGATGAAATTCAGTCTTTAAGAACCAGAATACAACAACTGGAATTAAGTGCCCTCACAAGGCAGCAAGACACTATAAAACAAAACCAAAAGAATGAAAAAATTGAGGAAAATATGAAGCATCTCATTAACAAAACAGAAGATTTAGAAGATCATTCTAGGAGAGACAACTTAAGAGTCATTGGTCTACCAGAAGACCATGACAAAAGAAAAAGCCTGGACATCATACTACAGGAAATTATCCAAGAAAACTGCCCCGATATTCTAGAACAAGAAGGGAAAGTGGAGTTTGAAAGAATTCACAGATCACCTCCGGTATTTAATCCCCAACTGACAACACACACCGGGAAAGTTATAGCCAAATTCAAAAACTATCAGCCCAAAGAAAAGATATTACAAGCTGCCAAGAAGAAGTCATTCAAATACCATGGAACCACAGTGAGGATAACTCAGGATCTGGCTGCATCCACACTGAAGGACCGAAAGGCATGCAATATGATATTCCAGAAAGCAAAGGAACTATGTCTACAACCAAGAATCAACTACCCTCAAAACTGACTATATTCTTACAGGGGAAAGTATGGTCATTCAACAAAATAGAAGAATTCCAAGAATTTTCAAAGAAAAGACCAGACCTGAACAGAAAATTTGATGTCCAAGCACAGAACTCAAGAGAATCATCAAAAGATAATTAAAAAAGAGGGGAAAAAGAAAAACAAAACAAAACAAAAATTTTTTTAAGAGATTCAATAAGTTAAAATGCTATGGATCCCTATGAGAAAAGAGGTCATTGGTAACTCTTAAAAACTGTTGCTATCACCTGGGCAGCTAGAAGAATTACACTTAAAGGGAACAGTGACAAACTGTATAGGATGAAAGGACAAGACATAAATAGGTATATAGATATATGCATGCATAAATGCATATACATGTGTGTGTGTGTGTGTGTGTGTGTGTGTGTGTGTGTGTGTATATACAACTAAAGCTAAAAAAGAGGTTAATACTAAAATAAATGGGAAAAGAAACAAATGGGGGTAAATTTATATGTCACAAAGAAGCTCATGGAGGGAGGGAGGAGAACATCAATACACTGGAAGGGTAAAGAGGTTGGAGATAGAAAATACTCAACTCTTACATGCTTTAAAACTGACCTAAAGAAGGAAGAACAATCCAATCCATTGGGGCAGAGGATAGATTTGCGCCCTATAGGGGAGTAGAAGTGTAACAAATGGACTGTTCAGGAAGGAAGCAGTACAAGGGAGGGGGGGAATTTTAGAAAGATTACAGGGAAAATAATTGGGGGATAAGAAGGGAGTGGGTTAGAAAGGGAAGTAAAATAAGGGTGGGAACTAGGGGGAATGATTATAAACAAAAATTGGTGTAGAAGGAAATAGTAAAAGATAAAAAGGCAGGACCAGGAGTAGAAATCAAAATGCTGGGAAACACACAGCTCGTAATCATAACTCTGAATGTGAATGAAATGAACTCACCCATAAAACGCAAGTGAATAGCAGAGTGGATTAGAATCCAAAACCCTACCATATGCTGTTTACAAGAAAGACACATGAGTAAGATAGATAAGCATAGGGTGAAAGTAAAAGGATGGAGCCAAATCTACTGGGCATCAACTGATAAAAAGAAGGCAGGAGTTGTAATCATGATATCTGACAAAGCCAAAGTAAAAATAAATCTAGTTAAAAGAGATAGGGAAGGTAATTACATCCTGATAAAAGGCAGTATAGACAGTGAGGAAATCTCTGTACTCAACATGTATGCACCAAATGGCATAGCATCCAAATTTCTAAAGGAGAAGCTAGAAGAGCTCAAGGATGAAATAGACAGAAAAACTACACTAGTGGGAGACCTGAACCTTCCTCTATCTGAACAATATAAATCAAACCAAAAAAAAATAAGAAAGAGGTAAGAGAAGTAAATGAAATCTTAGAAAAATTAGAGTTAGTAGAAATGTGGAAATAAATAAATAGGGACAAAAAGGAATATACCTTCTTTTCAGCAGCACATGGTATATTCACAAAAATTGACCGTGTACTAGGGCATAAAAACATTGCAAACAAGTAAAAAAAGAACAGAAATAATAAATGCAACCTTCTCATATCACAATGCAATGAAAATAATAATGACTAAGAGCACATGGAGAGGTAAATCAAAAATTAATTGGAAATTAAACAATATGATTCTCCAAAACTGGTTAGTTAAGAACAAATCATAGAAATAATTAACTTCATTGAAGAAAATGACAAAAATGAGACATCTTTTCAAAACCTATGGGATGTAGCCAAAGCAGTACTCAGGGGCAAATTTATATCCTTGGGTTCATATATTAACAAATTAAGAAGGGCAGAGGTCAATGAATTGGGCATGCAAATTAAAAAACTAGAAAGCAAACAAATTAAAAATCCTCAGATGAAGACTAAATTAGAGATCCTAAAAAACAAAGGAGAAATTAATAAAATTAAAAGTCAAAGAACTATTAATTTAATAAATAATACTAGAAGCTTGTACTTTGAAAAAACAAATGAAATAGACAAAATACTAGTCTGTCTAATTAAAAAGAGGAAAGAAAAAAAAAAGCAAATTGATAGTATCCAAGATGAAAAGGGAGACCTCTAATGAAGAGGATATTAAGGCAATCATTAAAAACTACTATGCTCAATTATATGGCAACAAATATGGCAATCTAGGTGAAATGGATGAATACTTACAAAAATATAAATTGCCTAGACTAGCACAGGAACAAATAAATTACCTAAACAACCCCATTTCAGAAAAAGAAATTGAACAAGACATCAAAGAACTCCCTAAGAAAAAACCCCCAGATCCGGATGGATTCACAAATTAATTTTATCAAACATTCAAAGAACAACTAATCCCAATGTTATACAAATTATTTGACAGAATAAGCCAAGAAGGAGTTCTACCAAATTCATTTTATGACACAAACATGGTACTGATCCCAAAGCCAGGCAGATCAAAAACATAGAAAGAAAACTATAGACCAATCTCCCTAATGAATATAGATACAAAAATCTTAAATAGGATACTAGCAAAAAACTCCAGCAAGTCATCACAAGAGTTATTCACTATGACCAGGTAGGATTTATACCAGGAATGCAAGGATGGTTCAACATTAGGAAAACTACCCGCATAATTGACCATATTAACAAGCAAACTGACAAAAATCACATGATTATCTCAATAGATGCCCAAAAAGCCTTTGATAAAATACAACACCCATTCCTATTGAAAACACTAGAAAGTATAGGAAAAGAAGGGCCTTTCTTAAAAATAATAAACAGTATATATCTGAAACCATCAGCAAACATCATCTGCAATGGGGATAAACTAGAAGCCTTCCCAATAAGATCAGGAGTGAAACAAGAATGCTCATTATCAACCCTATTATTTAACATTGTACTAGAAACAATAGCAGTAGCAATTAGAGAAGAAAAAGAAATTGAAGGTGTTAAGATTGGCAATGAGGAGATCAAGCTATTAATTCTTTGTAGATGATATGATGGTATCCTTCAGAATCCTAGAGAATTAACCAAAAAGCTACTCGAAATAATCAACAACATTAGCAAAGTTGCAGGATACAAAATAAACCCGCATAAGTCATCAGCATTTCTATATATCTTCCATCCATCTCAGCAGCAAGAATTAGAAAGAGAAATTCTATTTAAAATCACCCTAGACAATATAAAATACTTAGGAATCTCTCTGCCGAGACAAACACAAGAACTATATGAACACTACTACAAAACACTCTCCACATAATTAAAACTAGATCTAAACAATTGGAAAAACATTGATTGTTCATGGGTGGGATGAGCTAACATAATAAAAATGACAATCCTACCCAAATTAATTAACTTATTTAGTACCATACCCATTTAACTACCAAAAAACTTCTTTACTGAATTAGAAAAATAGATAGCAAAGTTCATTTGGAAGAACAAAAGATCAAGGATATCCAGGGAAATCATAAAGAAAAAAAAAAAGCAAAGGAAGGAGGACTTATAGTCCCAGATCTCAAACTATACTATAAGGCAGTGATTATCAAAACAATTTCGTACTGGCTAAGAGACAGAAAGGAGGATCAGTGGAATAGACTTGGTATAAATGACTTCAGCAAGACAGTCTATGATAATCCCAAAGATCCCAATTTTGGGACCAAAACCCACTTTTTGATAAAAAAAAACTGCTGGGAAAATTGAAAGACAGTATGGGAGAGATTAGGTTTGGATCAACATCTTACACCCTACACCAAGATAAACTTAGAATGAGTGAATGACCTGAATATAAAGAAGGAAACTATAAGCAAATTAGGTGAACCCAGAATAGTATACTTGTCAGAT
Source organism: Monodelphis domestica (assembly GCF_027887165.1). Classification (NCBI taxonomy): domain Eukaryota; kingdom Metazoa; phylum Chordata; class Mammalia; order Didelphimorphia; family Didelphidae; genus Monodelphis; species Monodelphis domestica. The sequence goes on from NC_077231.1 coordinate 119,151,987, forward strand.
CTTTGGAAAGGAAAGACTTTAAAACCAAGCAAGAGCTAGAAAAAATCACAAAATGTAAAATCAATAATTTTGCTTACATCAAATTAAAAAGTTTTTTTTACAAACAAAACAAATGCATCCAAAATTAGAAGGGAAGCAACAAATTGGGAAACAATCTTCAGTACAAAAACCTCTGACAAAGGTCTAATTACTCAAATTTATAAAGAGCTAAACCAGTTGTACAAAAAATCAAGCCATTCTCCAATTGAAAAATGGGCAAGGGACATGAATAGGCAATTTTCAGTTAAAGAAATCAAAACTATTAATAAGCACATGAAAAAAGTGTTCTAAATCTCTTATAATCAGAGAGATGCAAATCAAAACAGTTCATACCTAGCAGATTGGCTAACACGACAGCTATGTGATGCTGGAGGGGATGCGGCAAAGTCTGGACATTAATGCACTGCTGGTGGAGTTGTGAATTGATCCAACCATTCTGGAAGGGAATTTGGAACTCTGCCCAAAGGGCGCTAAAAGATTGTCTGCCGTTTGATCCAGCTATTGCACTGTTGAGTTTGTACCCCAAAGAGATAATAAGGAAAAAGACATGTACAAAAATATTCATAGAGCTGTGCTCTTTGTGGTGGCAAAAAAAATTGGAAAAATGAGGGGATGCCCTTCCATTGGTGAATGGCTAAACAAATCGTTGCATTTGTTGGTGATGGAATACTATTGTAGTTAAAGGAATAATGAAGTGGAGGAATTCCATGGGGACTGGAACAACCTCCAGGAATTGATGCAGAGTGAGAGAAGCAGAACTAGGAAAACATTGTACACAGAGACTGATAGATACACTGTGGTACAATTGAATGTAATGGACTTCTCCATTAGTGGCAGTGCAATGACCCTGAACAACCTGGAGGAATCTATGAGAAAAACCACTATCCACATCCAGAGGAAACACCGTGGGAGAAAAAAATAAAGAAAAACAACTGCTTGAATACATGGGTTGAAGGCATATTGTTGGGAATGTAGACTCTAAATGAACATCCTAGTGTAAACAACAACATGGAAATGGGTTCTGATCAAGGACACATGTAAAACCCAATGAAATTGCGTGTTGCCTGCGGGAAGAATGGGTGGAGGGGAAGGAGGGAAATAATGTGATTATTGTAACCAAGGAACAATGTTCTAAATTGACTAAATAAACTTATTCAAATGAAAAAAAAAAAGAATGGGGAATGGAGGGTAAGGAACTTGCCTAGGAACTAGGAATTATCTAAGGCAAGATTTGAACCTAGAACCTCCCATTTCTAGGCCTGGCTCTCAAACCACTGAGCAACCTAGCTGCTGCCCCTGATATATTTTGTTTTTACATTGTCTTCATTTCATAGTATATCCTTTGCCTCTTGCCTACATATCACTCCATCAAGCAGCTAGCTGGCACAGTAGCTAGATTGTTCCTGGAATCAAAAAGATCTGAGTTCAAATTAGCCTCAGGCAACTATTAGCTCTTTGGTCTTAAGAAGTTCACTTAACCTCTGTTTCCTCAACTCTGAAATGAGGATGATAGTAGCTGTCTTGTAGGTCTTTTGAAGGCTTCAATGAAATAATATTTGTAAAGCACATAGCATAGTAGGTGGCACATCGTAGGTATTTCCCCTTCTCATTTCTTACAACAAAGGATTTTTTGAAGAGGAAAAAAGTGTTTCATCAGAACCAAGTCTAATAGAATATTTGATATTCTACATAGTTCTCTACCTCTGCAAAGAAGGCATGAGGGAAAGACACACTTCATTTCATATTTTTTTAAGGGATAAGCTTGGTCATTGTAATTATTCAGCATTCAATTTCTTTTTTCTTTTTTCACAAAAATAAATAATTTAAAAGGAAGTAATCAAAGGGAAATTTGCCACCCAAATATTGGGAAGAGAAAAATTGTAGTAAAGAAGAGGACAGAAAGATGGCTGGGAGGTAATGAGGAATATCTGGGCTGAGGAAGAAATAGGGATAATCAAGAGACCTTCAAAAGGCAACAACACATCTTCAGTTCCTTGATGCAATTTTTTTACGCTCATGTCAGGGAATTGTCAGGGTTGTAAGGCCCATCACTGTTTCTTGGCAGTGATAGCAAGAATGCCACTGAAGCTACTGGCAGCTATCCATAGCCCTGAATGACAACCCTCAGATGGTTTGGAAAATGAGATAAGCAAAGACCTAACACCACAAGAAATAGGAAAACTACAGCAGACTCAGATTTGTCCCTTGTCTCCTTTCACCAAACTTAGAAGCTTTAATTCCATCAAAAATGTATTGATTTCCACATGGAAAGTATGTCTGACTGAGGGGATCCAGGGTTCCTGTAATTGTAAATTAATGTAATATTTTTCCCAATTATATGCAAAAATAATCTTTAACATACACTTTCCTAAATTTTGAATTCTAAACTCCCTCCCTACCATCTTTTGTACCATCCCTGAGATGGAAAATTTAGTCTAGATTATACATGTGTGATTATGCAAAACCTATTTCCATATTGGTCATGTTGTGGAAGGAGCAGGGGTCCTACAAGTTGTCAGAGAAGAGAGCTCAGAAGAGTTTTCCAAACTGTGTGAGGTGCACTTTAGGAGTAAAGGATGGCATCTGGGTGAAGCATTGATGCCATATCCAAAATGATTTGATATTTTGGGATTTTTTATATAATTTTGGCATTTTTTATATATGACTCCTGCATAAATCCAGCTATATTTTAAAATGAAAATAAATTGCAACATTAAAACAAGACTTGTATGCTGAATTTGCTCTAAATATAATAATTTCAGTGCAGTAATTGTTTAATATGATATAATCAAATGAGTTCAAGTTTGAGTCCACATATATGAAATCCTTGACATGAGAGTCACCTGCCTGGTTATCACTTGATATCAGTGTATGTAATCTAGTTTGTTTTTTTTTTTTTTTGGATGAATTCTCATCATTTATTCCCAGCATTTGAGCATGAAGTGTTTTAACTCAAAGTTAAACAGTCTTTGTATAGAAGTTAAAAGTACCTTCATAGTTGTATTTCTTTATAGCATTCATTTTGCTACAGATAATGTAATAAGCTATTTTCTAAAGTTTATTATAGCTCAAGAACAGTTATCAATAATCATTTGCATTTCCAACAATTAAATTTAAATGAGTTTGTGTTAAAATTTTCATTATTTTCAGTTGTTTTAAAAGTAAAATAATATCTCTTCCTGATATGTGAGAAATTAGAAGGGAAAACTGATTGGAGCAGCTGAAACTCATACAAACAAAGCCAAAGAAACAAGTTCAGGTTGTGGAAATTTATAAACACAAAGTAAAACAGCCCCAGAGCCAGAAAATATGACTTGCTATATACTTAGCACTGGCATTCGCAAGTACTATTCTTGATAGGAAGCAGGGGGAGAGACTGCTTTGGGGTGGGGGGTATATAAAAGCTTTAGCCGCAGAAAACATGAAGACTAAGACATTGAAATAACATTTTGAAAGTATATCTGCAAAATATGGGAAAGACAAGATACATTTCCCATAGAAAATTAGATGCTTTTAATAAGCAAAATGAAAACTTTCTCAAAAGCATGTTTGTGTCATCAGAAATGATTGCTTGTATCATCTAAGGTTGCTTATAGAACTGCTGAAAAGCTTCATTTGAGAGAAGAGCCATTGAGGCTACAGCTGCCACTATTGATCTGGTCAAAAGGATGTTTGGAGAATAATATGCAAATGAGCTTCAAATGGTTACACTTGGAGGAAGAATTACTCATATTTCTAAAAACCTTTGTAATCAATTAACTTAAAAACAAAAAAGCTTTCTGTTTGGTATGGCAAGTGGATAGAGCCACAGATGTAATAAAAAATCATATGATGTTATATAATGTGTTATATTATGTTTGCAATGTTGTTGAAGCTGCTGTGAGATAAGATTTATTATGCAAACCAACTGACTGAAGTGCCATATGATGAGAGGACAACTGGGGGCTCAGTGGAATTGAGAGCCAGGCCTACACATTGGAGGTCCTAGGTTCAAATCTGACCTCAGATATTTCCTAGCTGTATTACCCTGGGTAAGTCACCTAACTCACATTGCCTTGCCCTTACCCCTCTTCTACCTTCGAACCAATATATAGCATTGAGTCTAAGGTGAAAGGTAAGGGTTTTTTAAAAAAAAGAAAGAAAAATACAGTCTCACATGCAATTTGAATTACAGAGCTTGTGTAGAGAAATAAGAGTGTCATCGTAGTTTTTCAAATTGTTACAATATTGTTCTAAAAATTCCATTAAAAGAAGCTCCATGAAAAATTACATGATAATATACCCATATTATTTCTCAAAACTGTGGAACAGAAAGCCCCAGCAACACCTCTCCCTCAAGGCAGAACAACAGAACTTTCCATTCTTCAGCCTGTCATACCTGAGACAAATACATAGCATGTACCTGACTGTATCCTGCATGGTTGAACTCAAGACTTTCTAATCTGAGAGCCCCTCCACTCCTCAAGGAACAACCAATGAAATCAATCCAAGTTGCTTTGTTCCCTGCACCCCCTTCATCCCCCAACCCTATAAGACTCCACTTAGGTGGGACTCCATCATCAATTTTGTTAGCATTGGGTCCCCTTGCCACTTCCAATAAACCCTGTTATATAAAAAAATAAAATAAAGGCACTCTATTATTGTGAAATACACTGACTTTCCATGTCAATGAACTCAAGAGGAAATGTGAGCTTAAGAGGAAAAAACTAAACTAAACTAAAAAAGGTAAACAGTAACATTCACTTTTGCCAGGATATTGGAGATTAAGAAAATTATGACAAAGAAAAGAAAAAGATAACTGACCATCATATAGTATTGAATAGAGCACTGAACATGGAGCTAGGAAGAACTAGATTTAAATCCCACTTCTAGCACTAATAATACTAGTTATAATATTAAAATATTAATAAAACACACTAATGTTATTAATAATTTGCTAAAGGTAATTAATACTATTAATAAATAATTAAAATATATTAATAAGAACTAGCATGGATAAAATCCCTTTGGATTTACAAAGCACTATACACATGTTATATCATTTGATCCTCACAAAACTGTGAGGTATGAGCTATTATTATCCTTCTTTTACAATTGAGGAATACCAGACTGAGAGATGTTAAAAGACTTGCTCACAAGAGCCTAAAGTAGAATTTTGAACTAGAAATAGGTACTCCCTTGATTCCGATCCTAGTGCTTTTACTTACTGTGTCTTCTAGCTGTCAAAGCTTGGTCAGGTCATTCAAGCTCTCTGGGCTTCCAGTATCTTCTGTTTCTGTGATCTTTTGAACACCTACGGTTTTAATTAGGTATGGTGTATTTTCCCTAGAGGGGAAGCTCATTTCTCTGATGAAAAAGCAATTAATTGTGCTCTAAGGAATATAATAAAAATATATTGATGCCACCAAGAAAGAAAGAGATCACCCAATAATGGTCAGAAGAATCAGAGAGGTATATTAGTGGCTAGTAGTCCCCTGAAGAGAAGTACTAGGGCAGCTGTTTATTAACTCTATAGAAATCATAGATAGAATTGCTGTCTTCACATAGCATATGTAAACATCACACTGTGTCCCAAGACTTGTCAAACCTGACAGCAATCACCGCCAAATATGGATGTATTGTGGGGATAGAAAGGGTGGTACCAGAAAGAACTTAAACATTAAGATTACATAGATATAAAAATGAAAACCTTAGCACACCATAGGTGGTATTTTCATTTACTGTTGTTGATGAAGGCCTTCAAAAGAGAAAGATTTTAAAATTAGTTAATTGACTAATTAATTAAAAACAACAAGTGCTGTGTATGTGCCAACTACTGTACTAAGGACTAAGGATGCAAATAGATAAAGCATAATGTTCCTACTATCAAGCTCACCCTCTAATTGGGAGAGACAACACATAAAAGAAAACTCAGCTGCAAGGCCAATGGAATACCCCAGAAGTCCTAAGGGTTGGGTAGATGACAAGGTCCATAGCTCATCAGTCATGTAAGTAGGTCAGAAACCAGTGCTGGGTTATTGCAGAGGATAGAGATAGGGCAGAAAGAAAGTCCTGGAGAATGTTAGGAAACTTCCTAGGATGATGGCATCTCATCAGAAGAAATGGAATTATTGTCCATCTTACTCTTGTGAACTTCTGAAGCTGAGGTAGAAAAGAAAAGTAATAGGGCCACTAGGGAGCACAAAAGGATAGACTCAGAGTCAGGAGGACTTGGATTCAAATCTAGATTTCTATCTCTGTGACCCTGGGCAAGTCACTTAACCTGGGTAACCTAGCCCTTGCTGTTCTTCTGTCTTAAAATTGATACTATGACAGACAATAAGAGTTTTAAAGATTCTCTTAGAATATATTTGGGGTATCAGAGCAGGGAAGTAATCGACCTCCAGGAATAAACTTCTTTCCTTTTCTTTCCTCTAAGTGCATTAGAACTGGTAGAGATAACAAGAGCAGAAGGTAGTGGGGTAGGATATTCCTGATGACAAACTGGAAAGCTGTTTAAGAAGATAGTATCTGAATGGTTTCAAAATCATAACTTGGAATATTAGAATATAAGGCATTCAGCAAGGGATGAAATAAATCTGAGAGTTGTTAAAAAAAAAAAAAAGCTTTGCCTAGAGTCTCATGAACCTATTCACAAGGTTTTCAAGCTGAAAAAAAATAGGAGAAGAGGAAACTACACATATATATTGACCCAATTAGATACTATGGAAATTATCACTTATAAAGGAAAAAGAATATCAAGGAGGATCAGTAATTAAAAAGAAAAAAGGAAACCCTATTATCTCTGAACAAAGTAGGATAATTTTTTAAGTGATCTTTATTGTTCAATTTTTTTTCAGTCATGTCTGACTCTTCTTGATCTCATTTGGAGTTTTCTTGGCAAAAAGATGGGAATAATTTGCCATTTCCTTTCCCAGGTCATTTAATAGATGAGGAAAGTGAAGCAAACAGGATTTAGCAATTTACCAAGGGTCACATAACTGTTAAGTGTCTGAGGCCAGATTTGAACTCTGGAAGATGGGTCTTCTTGACTCCATACCTGGCATTTTATCCAGTGTGCTACCTAACTACCCTTAAATGACCTAGAGATCTTTGAAAAAGTCAAATTCAATTCCATAAACATCATTAAATTAGAGTGGGGTCAACTAATCTAAAATAGAGTGGAATATGATTAATGCAATGATATAACTTATTCAAAAAGAATGAAATATGTGAACTGAATGAGTGAGGTGATAGCATTTAAGTAGATTAAGACTAATGGGAGGAAATTCACAACTGGAAGTGGGAAACATGGTGGAGAAAATATGGAATAAAGATCCTTGAAGGAAGATAGAGAAATTAAAAGATCTTCGGACTGCTCTACAGACAACCTGGTTAGGAGGAAGAAATAGTTGAGGACCTTCAGAAGTATATCATAAGAGCATCATGGAGTCATTACATAATCTATGATAATTCTTATCCAAATGATAATATCATTCTTCAAAGACTAGTAGAAGCAACAAGGGTTTGTATTAGAGGGTTGGTTTGGGTGTTATGGAGAAAGAGTTGATGATATATGTCAAAAGGTAGAAGGAGGGTGAGATGGATTCCCTCCTTCAGCCTTCTTCAAATATGTCTCCTCACTAACCCTGCCTTTACTTTCCTCTAATAATTGATCTTATAGATGAACCTCTTCCCTTGGGGAAAGAAAGAGAAATCAGCTCTCTCTCTCTTCCACTCGAACTATTCCCTTCACTCACAAGGAAAATCAATTTAGAATAAATGACAAAGCTTTAGTCAGGGGCAAAACAAAAAGATGTCTGAAGGGTTAAGGTTTAGAAGGAAAAGGATAAAGGAAGTCCCTGTGTGTCTAAATTTCTTTTTCCCTCCCTCCAAAGTTGAGAGACTCAGGCTTGCCAGCTTGGCCTCTGTGAGGTTCAGGTTTGTGACCCCTGTGTAAGATCTTGTTTGGCTATTTCTTATTCTTCTCAGGTTTCTGCCACACTTCTTGGTATCTTTGGGGGGAAATGGTGATTAAGTTCAATGTGGGATTTTGTATAGGTCAGGATGCAGTCTCTGATCAGATCTTCACCTTTGCTATCTCAAGATAGCAACTACCCTTCTTGGAATCTCCTCTTTGCTCAAGATTCTAAGCCTTCTCCACCATCCCCCTCTGTGGATGGAAACCTTTGCATTTCTTCCAGGCTCTGTCATTCAAAGTCTCTCTATTATTTCTCTATCACAATCTGCATTTTTTTGTCCTGGAACTGATTCTGATCAATAAGAGGAAAGTCGTTCCTTAAGTAGAAATCATGGGAAATTTGGACAATGGGATAAAGAAGTAAGAAAAAGTCAGGCAGAACTTGAAATTTGTTAGATTTTTTTCAAACAATGCATAAAGATTCCAGAGAAGGAATAAATAGAATCATGAGTACTGAAATTCTACAAAGAAATCCCAAGAAGAATGGAAATCTCATCAGAAAAAAAGTTATAATTATACCACTGTGAATTATTTCCATGAAGAGAGAAAGAGGTAGCTGTCTAAAGAAGACTGAAATAGATGCACTCGGTCTAGATTTTTAAAAGATGTGTGTACAGGGGACAGCTAGATGGCTCAGTGGATTGAGAGTCAGGTCTTGGGTTCAATATGGCCTCAAATACTTCCTGGCTGGGTGACCCTGGGCAAGTCACTTAACCCCCATGACCTAGTCCATAGCACTCTTCTGCTCTGGAACCAATACACAGCATTGATTCTAAGACAGAAGGTAAGGGTTTTTTTTTTTTTAATTGCATACATATGAAAGCAAAGTCAGAAAATAGGGAAGGAATGAATGTACAGTTATGAAAAAAACTCAATGACACTAAAATTCAAGATTAGCTGAGACTATCAATGAATTTTCTAACCAAAAAAAAAAAGCATTTTTAGCTCTTCTGAATGATGACACCAAGGAAATGAAGGGAAAAAAAACCCAAACACACATTAGGGTCACTATTTGGAGTGGCTAGAACAACAAAAATTGATAACAAAGATAAGAGAGAGAGAAATACTTGTCTTATTTTGCAACTGTCTCTCTACCAAGAATGATCATTGTAGTGATAAGGAAAAAATAAAAATGGTTAACAGGAAATTAGAACTCAAGGTGAATGGAGAGACGGCATCAGAACAGCTAGCTGGCTTTCATTAATTCAAATCATTAGACTCAGATAAACATCATAGGGATACTGAAATAATTACAAATGTGTTTGCTTAACTGATGTCAATAATCTTTGAAAACCAGGGAAGAGAAGTATTATACAGCAAGAGCAAGGTAAATATTATGCCAAATTAAAAAAAAAAAGTAGTATCAAGAGCTAAATCAATTGTACAAAAAATCAAGCCATTCTCCAATTGATAAATGGGCAAGGGACATGGATAGGCAGTTCTCAGATAAAGAAATCAAAACTATTAATAAGCACATGAAGAAGTGTTCTAAATCTCTTATAATCAGAGAGATGCAAATCAAAACAACTCTGAGGTATCACCTCACACCAAGCAGACTGGCTAGCATGATAGCAAAGGAAAGTAATGAATGCTGGAGGGGATGTGGCAAAGTAGGGACATTAATTCATTGCTGGTGGAGTTGTGAACTGATCCAACCATTCTGGAGGGTAATTTGGAACTATGCCCAAAGGGTGACAAAAGAATGTCTACCCTTTGATCCAGCCATAGCACTGCTGGGTCTGTACCCCAAAGAGATAATGGACAAAAAGACTTGTACAAGAATATTCATAGCTGCGCTCTTTGTGGTGGCCAAAAACTGGAAAACGAGGGGATGCCCATCAATTGGGAAATGGCTGAGCAAATTGTGGTATATGTTGGTGATGGAATACTATTGTGCTAAAAGGAATAATAAAGTGGAGGAATTCCGTGGAGACTGGAATAACCTCCAGGAAGTGATGCAGAGCGAGAGGAGCAGAACCAGGAAAACATTGTAAACAGAGACTAATACACTGTGGTATAATCAAATGTAATGGACTTCTCCATTAGTAGTGGTGTAATATCCCTGAACAATCTGCAGGGATCTAGGAGAAAAAACACTATGCATAAGCAAAGGATAAACTATGGGAATAGAAACACCGAGGAGAAGCAACTGCCGGACTATAGCGGTTGAGGGGACATGACAGAGGAGAGACTCTAAACGAAACTCTAATGCAAATATTAACAACATGAAAATGGGTTCGAATCAAGAACACATGTGACACCCAGTGGAATCACGCGTCGGCTATGGGGGTGAGGGGGAGGAAAAGAAAATGATCTTTGTCTTTAATGAATAGTGCTTGGAAATGATCAAATAAAATATTATTTTTTAAAAAAAGAAAGAAAAGGAGAGAAAGAATGAGAAAGGAATAAGTATGAAGGGCCTTAAGCCAACATGGTCTAGACCTGAGCCTTAAGAGAGAGATCAGTCAGTCCTTAATCACTCACCACAAGATCTGTCCAAGCAAGAATATAGACACCAGTTCAGCCAGCCATCCTTCTCCAGAGAGAGATTCTTCTGACTGTCCTCAAGACCCTCTCCCAAGAGGTCTCTCCCAACAGCCTCCTTCGAGACTGTTTTTTTTTTTTTTTAAGAGCCTGTCATCTCCTTATATAGGGAATTTTCTCCTATGTCACCTCCCCTCAGTTCTTCCATCTACCAATCATAGTAGACGTTTTTCAAAGGACAGACCATTCTTAGTCCACACCTAAGAAGGTGTAAATTTTTGAGTAATTCACACCAGGAAAGCTCTGAGTAAGTTTCTCAGCTCCTACAAGGAACAAAGGTTCCTTGTAAATTCACAAGTTGCTTGACCTTTATATGTACTTATCTTAAGAACTTTTTGCCTTATTATAAGTATGGGTTTAAGTACTTTTCATTGTTCAGAAAAGAGTTTACAACTTTATCTTCCCCTAGGGCAGACTTAAGTAGGTGAAGTAGAGTTCTCACATTCCTGATCTAAGTAGAGTTCACTGCCCAAATGGGGAATGGTCTTAATCCAATCTTATGAAATAGGGTCTGGGAATTTTTAAGGTTCACAGTATATAACAAGAATGTATTTTTGGCTCTGTGTTTATTCAACATTTTTACCAATGATATATTTTATTGATTGATTTTTCAATTAATTAATTAATTAATTTAGAATATTTTCCATGGTTACATGATTCATAATTTTTCCCATCCCTCTTTGCTCCCCTCTCCCAGAGCTGACAAACAATTTAACATTTTACATGTATCATTGTTCAAAACCCATTTCAATATTATTCATATTTGCAATACAGTAATCTTTTAAAGTCAACATCCTCAATCATAACTCTATCAAACCACATGATCAATCATGTGTTTTTCTTCTGTGTTTCTACTCCCACAGTTCTTTCTCTGGATGCGGATAGCATTCTTTCCTCTGGATTGTCCTGGGTCATTGCATTGCTGCTAGTATAAAAAGTACATTACATTTGATTGTGCCACAGATTATCAGTCTCTGCATATAATGTTCTCCTGGTTCTGCTCATTTCACTCTGCATCAATTCCTGGAGATTGTTCTAGTTCACATGGAATTCTTCCAGTTTATTATTCCTTTGAGCACAATAGTATTCCATCCATCACCAACACATACCACAGTTTGTTCAGCCATTCCCCAATTGATGGACAATCCCTCATTTTCCAATTTTTTGCCTCTACAAAGAGTGCAGCTATAAATGCTTTGGGGAGATAGGCTGGATCAAAGGGCAGACAGTCTCTTAAAGCCCTTTGAACATAGTTCCAAATTGCCCTCCAGAATGGTTGGATCCATTCACAACTCTATCAGCAGTGTATTAGTGTCCCAATTTTGCCACATCCCCTCCAACAGGCAAAACTTTTTTGCAGGAAATACTTCTGGCCATCTAGTCAGTCTGTCTATGATGACAAGGCAATACTTAAACCCTTTGTCTTTTGGCATACTGATAAAATCTATCTGTATGCATTCAAATGGAGTATATGCTGAGGGACAACCTCCTAAACCTTTGGTCTTATAAACCCCCTGATTGAACTGCATACAAATTTTACATTTTTGACAAACTCTATGGCATATGAGGATATTCCTGGTGCAGTCCAAAATCATCTCACTGAATTGATCACAGCTTGGGTTCCACAGTGTCCTTGTGATAAGTATTGCATTGCACACATGATAAAATAAATGTTTAGGCAGGATGGGCTTGCCTAGTTGTGAAACCCATATTCCTCTTATTTGTTTTGCTCCTAAGTTCTTTATCCATGATTGAATTTCCTGCTCATTATAGGCATTAGTTAGATTGTCCTGTTCAACTATTGAGAAATTCAATACATGTAAAGGTCCTTCTCTAGCTCCAAATTTTGCTGTAATGTCAGCTCTATGGTTTCCTAAGGACACCTGATCATTAGTCCCTGTGTGCGATCTACAGTGGATTATTGCCACTTCCTTGGGAAGTTGTACAGCCTCAAGAAGTTGCATTATTACTTTGGCATATGCAATCTCTTTGCCTGCACTTGTCAAAAATCCTCTATGTTTCCAAATTTATGCCGTGGCATGAATTACTGAAAATGCGTACTTTAGATACTTATCAGAAGATTGTAGGTTCGGCTCCTATCTGGCTTGCCAAAAACTGTAATATTTGTTGGGAGAGATGGTGAGGATATGAAAAACCAGGGAAGATGGGAGGTTGTAGTAGGGTATAGAGGAGTTGAGGGGAGAGAGGGAATATTGCTCGGTGAGGCAAAGGAGAGAAATGCCCCCTGCTGAGAGGAAGCAGCTGGGGTCCAATAAGGACTGTTTGTCTTGAATGAATGAACTAATGTTCAGCTCCCTCTATGCCCAGAAAAGATAGTCCACTTATCTGACTGTGAATTCAAATAATATAAAGTTTAATAACTAGTTGGGATTGGAGTTTTTTCCTCAACTTCAGAGCTGAGGCCAGGCCCCAGAGGCTGGCAGAGGGTTTCTCCCACTCCCATATACTCTATATCAGTCCTCAATTTGTCTAATTCAGAATCTTAGCAGTAGACAGAAAGCAAACAAGAACAGGTTTGACCTTCAGAAGTGATTGGGCCTGAATCTTTGGGCTGAACCAAGAAGAGGCACACCACACCAGACTGGGCTGAACAAGCTCCTCCCTCCTCCAACACCAGGGAAGAAGTCCAACTCGGCAGGAAGGAAGTGTTGGTCACAAGACCCAACTGCCACTCCCAGTTGCCCCTTCCCCCACCAACTGTTAGTGTAGTTTTCTTTCCACAACATTTATCACTTTCCTTTGCTGTCATATTGGCCAATCTGCTAGATGTGAAGTGGTACCTTAGAGTTGTTTTTATTTGTATTTCTCTAATCCATAGGGATTTAGAACACTTTTTCATGTGCTTATTGATAGTTTTGCTTTCTTCATGTGAAAACTCCCTATTCACATCTCTTAAATATTTGTCAAATGGGGATTGGCTTGATTTGTTCCTTATATATTTGGAAATTAAACCTTTGTCAGTGAGTTTTGTTATGAAGTTTTTTCCCAGTTTGTTGCTTTCCTTCTAATTTTGGTCACATTGGTTTTGTTTGCACAAACCCTTTTTTAATTTAATATAGTCAAAATTATTCATTTTATGTTTTGTAATATTCTTTATCTCTTGCTTGGTCTTAAGGTCCTTCCTTTCCTGTAAATTTGACAGGTATACTATTCTATATTCCCCTATTTTATTTATGATTTCACTCTTTATATTTAAATCATTTATCCATTTTAAATTTACCTTGATATAGGGTAGGAGATGTTGATCTAAACCTGATTTTTCCCATACTATTTTTCCAATTTTCCCAGCAGTTTGTCAAATAGTGAGTTCTTGACCCCAAAGCTAGGATTTTGGGGTTTATCAAGCACTAGCTTGCTAAGGTCATTTACCCTTAGTCTATTCCATTGACTCACCATTATGTCTTAGTCAATATTATATTGTTTTGATGACCACTGTTTTGTAGTACAGTTTAATATCTAATACTGCTGGCCTCCATCCTGTGACAGATGGCACTAGAGAAAAAATGCCAGACTGAAGAGTATGTGAAATTGATCACCTCAATGGGGGAGGGACCCCAGGAGTGGAATCCGGAAGGAGGAGTAGACTCTGGCTGGAGAACAGTGAGGGTCTCTCAGTCTTGAGAAACCAAAGAGAAAAGGTGGGAAAAGACTTTCTCTTGAGGGTTACCCATTTTTCCTGATGGTGACTAGAAATCATTCCCCCCAACACTTCCCAATTGAAGGGACTTTCTGAAGAGAAACCTGAGCAGGCTTTACCTCAGCTCCTGTTGCCCAGGGGTGAGTCAATCTGACTTTCTCTAAGAGGGCTCAGGATGCCAAGGCCTGAGTTCCCCCCAAATTTGAGGAGAGAGGGGAAAGGGTTTAGAGACAGGGACCCCCTTTTCCCACTTTCCTTCTCCCATTCTTCCCTGCCCATTATTCCTTTTGTATTACCTGATTGAATTGACATTAAAAGTTATCTGTTCCCCAAGCTGAGTATGAGTGAACAGATCAAAGGGAGACCCTTTGGTCTCAAGTAGTGGAGGAGGGACAAGAGGGAGAAGAATGAATCAGGGAGAGCAGCTTTAGCTAAGGAGGGAAGGCAGAAGGCGGAAAATCTTCAAATCCCCTCTTCTCTCTCCGAGCCAATCCGTTACATCTGCTGTCTCCCCTGAACCCCGCTTTGAGAAGGGGGTTCTCCTCCCTTTCCCCCTCTCCATACTGAAAGTCCAAGCTTCCCTCAAGTTACAAACTTCCCCCTTTTATCTTTTTTAAATGCAATCCTTCTCAACTTTTAAATTATTTCCTTGATATTCTTGATCTTTTGTTCTTCCAGATGAACTTTGTTATAATTTTTGCCAATTCAGTAAAAAAGTTTCTTGGTAGTTTGATAGGTATGTCTCCCAATAAGTATATTAATTTGGGTAGAATTGGGTAGAATTGTCATTTTTATTATATTAGCTCATCATTAGTCATTTATTATATTAGCTCAACCCATAAGCAATTAATTTTTCCAATTATTTAGATCTAGTTTTAATTGTGTGAAAAGTGTTTTGTACTTATATTCATATAATTCCTGTGTTTATCTTGGCAGATACATTCCTACATGTTTTATATTGTCTAGAGTGATTTTAAATGGAGTTTTTTGTCTCTGTCTAACTCTTGCTGCTGAGTTTTATTGAAAATATATAGAAATGCTGATGATTTATGTGGATTTATTTTGTACCCTGCAACTTTGCTAAAGTTGTTGCTTATTTCCACTAGCCTTTTAGTTGATTTTCTAGGATTCTTTAAGTATACTTTACCAGTGACAAAGAAAACATATTTCTAGAATTTGGGGATAGAGCCAAGGTGGTGGAGTAGCAGCCAGGAAAGCTCAAACTGCTGAGAATCCTCTCCAACCAAACTTAAAATAATGTCTTGAAAAAATACTGGAGACTAACAAGGAAATGGAGTGAAGCAACTTTCATCCAGAGAACAACTTGAAAGGTAGGCAGAGAATGTCTGGTTCATTAGAGTGAGAGGGGAGCACAGACCACAGGAGATTATATCAAGGAGTGCTGGCACAATCCAACAGCAAGCTCCCCTACACCTCATCTACAGTTCTAGGTGCTGAAGCTGGGCCCAAGCCAATGTCCAGAATCTGAGGGTCTGCCTAAGTCAACAGCAGTACAGCCCCACCACACCCCCACACCCCTCCCTATAATGTTCAAAACCCCAGTCCAAACCTGCAGTAAGGTCCAGAATCATAAAGCCGGACAGTTTGTGCATTATACCTGGTCTGTGGAATCTGAACACTAGTACCAGAGTCCACAGCCTGCTGGACTATACAACCTAGACTGAGGCCCAGAGCTCTCCTCTACCAAAGCAAGGTGAAGTTACAAGCCCCAGGGCAAGGAAAACTACAGTGTGCCTGACTTGATCAAGCCCAAAGTGAGACCAAGAGACTCCACTCAAATCTGAAACTAGACTTTGGGCTCTAACATAGGGTGACTCACAGAGCTCTGAGCTCTATAAGCCATCAGCAGTCTCAGGGGGTGATTAAATAGCAATGGGTTCATAGCTCCCAGCCCATAGGCTATCATACCACCTTGGAAGAATTGAAACTGTCAGAAACCCAGAAATAGTGCATCAAGGTAGCATGAAGAAAAAACTCAAGTTTAAGAGAGTACCCTATCTACCTAGACCCTGCCTTTAAGATAAAAGTGAAAGTCAAGAAAAAGGCTGGGGAAATGAGCAAACAAACAAACAAAAAAACTAATGAAATGGAGGGGGTGGGGGGAAGGAATGGAGTCCCTCACCACTGAATTCAGGACCAGAGTGTAATAGAGATGGAATGGAGCTAAAGGGTGGAGAGAGAGGATAGATAGTTTCTCCCTTCTCCTTCCTCAAGAAACCCACACTAGCTGTTTTTAGGGTTATTGATTACTTTCTTCAGAGACAGGGCTGAGGTAAATCCAGTACTGAACAGCTTCTTCTTCCTTGGGGAGGAAATATAGCATTCCTCCCCAAAGCTTCTGGTCCCTCTCCCTGAATATTATGAGTAGACACTAGATTTATAAAACAGCTATTTATTTTGAAGAATACACAAAGGGTAAGGTAAGTGAGAATGAGGGATAAGGTATTGGGAAAGTTAGAAAATAGGAAGTCCCTAAAACCTAACAATTGAACCCCATCTCCCCAAATCCTACATAGTCAGGCTTTACCTGCCTGACCCTCTGGGGTCAATTGTGAGAGCTGTCCTAACTTCTAATTGTCCTTGTTATGATTTGAAGTTCAAGAACTGCTTTGGAGAGATGTAGAGGAAATCTTCTTGAGGTGGATAGCTTTATATCAAAAGTCCTATCCACTCCTATTGTCTTATGCTGGATGCAGGGAGTCTATATTCACAGAATGATGACTAGGGCTCAGAAGTGCTTTCAGAGCAACCTTTCTGAAAGGCTTCCCAAAGAGAAGTGAAGTTAACTGCTTGGATCTTCTGAGCCCTTCTCTGTTCTTTCTCTGGAATTCTCTGTTCCTCTTGCCCTTCACCTACTTGTCTTGTTCCTCTGGCAGATTGAGTCTAAGTTTCCTCTCTTACACTAATCAGAGAAAAATTTTATGGAGACAAAAAAGAACAAGGTACACAAAAGGGGACAGTGAAAGCACAGCAAACACATGTGAAACTTAAAGAAAATATGAATTAGGCCTAGGCGCTAGAATAACTCAAAAAGGATTTCAAACATCAATTAAGAGAGCCAGAGGAAAAATGGGGAAGAGAAATGAAAGCAATGCAATAAGAAAATATCATCAGAATTGGCCAAATGAAAAAGAAGGCTAAAAAGCTCAGGTAAGAAAGTCATTTCTTTGAAAATTAGATTTGGGCAACTAGAAGCTAATGATTTCATGAGAGATCAAGGAATAATAAAACAGTCAAGAGAATGAAAAAAAAAACAACAGAAGAAAATATTAATTATCTCATTTAAAAAACTGACCTGGAATGTAGATCCAGGAGGGACAATTTAAGAATTATTGGACTACCTGAAAGCCATGAGCAAAAACAACAAATCTGGACATAATAATACAAAGAAATTATTAAAGATAACTGCCCTGATAATTCTTTTCTTTTCTTTTTTCTTTCTTTTTTTAAAACCCTTACCTTCTGTCTTGGAACCAACTGGTTCCAAGGCAGAAGAATGGTAAGAGCTAGGCAATGGGGGTCAAATGATTTGCCCAGGGTCACACAGCTAGGAAGTGTCAGAGATCAGAATTGAACCCAGGACCTCCTGTCTCTGGGCCTGGCTCTTAATCCACTGAGCCACCCAGCTTCCCCCCCCCCCCATCCCCCAATATTCTTTAAGAAGAGAGTAAAATAGAAATTGAAAGTGTGTGGGACAGATTTGAGTGTGCTATTTTCAGAATGAACACCTAACTTATAAAAGCTGGTTTGTTACCTTTTGTTTTTTGTTTGTTTGTTTGTTTGTTTTTTTGTTTAGGCCTCTGGGACAGGCTTGGGAGGGAGACTGATGAAGGAAAGAAGAGATAAAAAAATAATTCTGTTGCTTCTCTTGCCTCAACTGATTGGTTTGAAAGCACAGGTTTTTTGATTTGTAGGTCAAAGCCGGAGGAGGGGAGGGGAAGGAAAGTATCTGACAGGGGAGTAGCCTTGTGTATATATTGACTGCTTAGAGCCTAGTCAATCTTAGCCAATAATTGAAGTGTTCTCTTTCATTAAGTGGAATAAACAACTCCCTCTCTTTTATTTCTACCTTCTGACTGATTCTAACTCTGACTTTGTTTATTTAAGCAAGTAGGGCACTTTTAATCAAATTTTCCCATACAAAAGGATCTACAGATCCCCTCCAGAAATAAATCCCCAAAAGACAACTCTTGGGAATATTATAGCTAAGTTCAAGAGCCCCCAAGTCAAGGAGAACATACTGCAAGCAGACAGAAAGAAATATAAAAATACCATGGAGCTACAGTCAGGATTACACAGGACTTAGTAGCCTCCACATTAAAGGATCAGAAGGTGTGGAATATGATAATTTGGAAGGTGAAAGATCTAGGCTTACAACCCAGAATCACCTTTCCAGAAAAACAGAATATACTCTTTCAGGGGTAAAAAATGGTCATTTAATAAAATAGAAGATTTCTAAGCATTCCTAATGAAAAGACTAGAACTAAGCAGAAAAATTGGAGTCCAAACAAAAGACACCAAAATGCTTAAGAATTATAAATAAGAAAGAGAAAATTTAAATGATTAAGAAAGGTTGAACTGTTTGTATTCTCATGTGGAAAGTTGATATTTATAATTCTTAAAATTTTTATCAGTATTAGAGCACTTGGGAGTATACAGAGGCAGTGGGTATGGGAGTAAGCTGGTGAGGATGATATAATAAAAAAATGAAGGGATGAAAAAGAGGAATGCACTGAGAGAAAATGGAAGAGAGAGATAGAACAGGGTAAATCATCTCACCTAAAGAGGTGTGGAAAACTAGAACCATGGAGTTAAGGATTAGGGTAGTGATGGACAATGCTTAAATTTTACTCTCATTGTAGTGGCTCAGAGGAGAAATAACAACCATGCGCATTTGAGTGTAGGATCCTATATTATCCTACAGAGAGGTAAGAGGGGAATTATATGGGGTGGTAATAGAAGGGAGATAGAGAGAATAGGGGATTTAAGCAGTAAAAGCAAAACACCTAGGAAGGGCAGGATCAAAAGAGGAACATGAGATGGAGGAGAATATACAGTTGGCAATCATAAATGTGAATGTGAATGGGATGAACTCACCCATAAAATGGAAGTTCAGAGCAAGGTGGATTAAAAACCAGAATCCTATAATATGTTATTTTCAAAATACACATTCAAGGCAAGGAAACACACACAGAGTAAAGGTCAGGGGGTGGAGCAGAATTTATT
This sequence comes from Monodelphis domestica, assembly GCF_027887165.1. Classification (NCBI taxonomy): domain Eukaryota; kingdom Metazoa; phylum Chordata; class Mammalia; order Didelphimorphia; family Didelphidae; genus Monodelphis; species Monodelphis domestica. The sequence continues at coordinate 119,171,435 of NC_077231.1, forward strand.
GTGCCTCATCTGAAGTAAAAAAAAAAAAGCAGGAGTAGAAAACATGATCTCAGACAAAGTTAAAGCAAAAATTAGATATGATTAAAAGAGAAAAGAAAGAAAATTACATCTTGCTAAAATATACTATAGGCAATGAAATAATATCACTACAAAACATATATATCCACCAAATACTATAGCCTCCAAGTTTTTAAAGGAGAAATTAAATGAGCTTCAGAAGGAAATCAGCAGTATAACTATACTAGAGGGGGACCTCAACTTCCCTCTTTCAGATTGAGCTAAATCAAACTGGAAAATAAACAAGAAAGAAGTAAAGGAACTGAATGAAATTTTAGAAAAGTTAGAACTAATAGATCTCTGGAGAAAAATTCCATTGAGAATAGAAAGGAATATACCTTCTTTTCTGTAGTACTTTGCTCCTCCACAAAAATTGACCATGTATTAGGTCATGAAAACTTCAGAACAAAATGCCGAAAAGCAGAAATAATGAATGCATCCTTTTTAGATCATAATGGAATAAAACATCATAATCACTTTTATAATTATATGTAACACTATATCAATTACATATTAATATTATTATATAATTATATATAAAATTATAATCAATCAATATAGTCAATGTAAAAACAAGTACTAATTAATTGGAAATTAAATAATCCAAGACTATAAAAGGGCTACATCAAAGAATAAATTATAGAAATAATCACTATTTTCATTAATAAAAATGAGGAGACAACATGTCAAAATTTATGGAATATATTCAAAGCAGTACTCAGGGGAAAATTTATATCTCTAAACACTTACATCAAAAATATAGAGAAAAGACAGCTCAATGAATTGGGCATGCAACTAAAAGAAAACTAGAAAAAGAACAAGTTAAAAATTCCTAATTGAAGACTAAGTTGGAAATCCTAAATATTAAAGGAGAAAGTAATAGAACTGGAACTAAGTGAATCATTGAACTAATAAATAAGAGTAGGAGGTGGTTTTATGGGGGGGAGGGAAACCAAATAAAATGGGCAGAACATTGTTTAGTTTTTTTTTTTTTAAGAAAGAAAAAATCCAATAACAAGTATCAAAAATGGAAAGGGTAAACTTATCACTAATGAAGAGGAAATTAAAGCAATTATTAGGAGCCATTTTGCCCAATTATATGATAATAAATTGTCCAATCTAGGTGAAATGGATGACTATTTACAAAAATATAAGTTGTCTAGTTTAACAAAAGAGGAAATAGAACACTTAATAATCTAATCTCTGAAAGAGAAATTGAACAAACCATCAATGAACTCTGTAAGAAATAAATCTCCAGGGCCAGATGAATTCACAAGTGAATTCTATCAATCATTTAAAGAATAATTAATGAATCCTTAGATTTGATTTTGTAAGTGGAATTTCCTGGTAATATTCTGGGGGGACAGAGTGGGACATCTGTATTAAACCTGCAAGCATATTGCTCTCATCTATTTTTCTTGATGCTAAGTAAGAATAATAATCATAGCAATTCCAATAATAAGGGGATGTTAATAATGAAAGTCACTTTGGGGTGTTTCAATGGGTGTTTCCATTCTTCCTGGGACTGCTTTGCAGTCCCCAGTTTCCACACGTGATGGTCTCAAACAGTGTAGTCTTTGATGGCTCCCAGCAAAAGAATCCTACCAAATTCTTTTTATGATATAAATATGGCACTGTTACCTAAGCCAGGAAGAACAAAAACATAGAAAGAAAATTATAGGCCAATTTCATTAATGATATAGATGCAAAATTTTAATAAAATACCAGTAGGGCAAAGGAGATGAAAGATGAGGCAAAGAAAATGAAAGATGAGGCAAAGAAGATGAAAGATGACCTCCAAAGAAAATCAGACCAGAGGGAAAAGGATGACCAAAAAGCCAGGGATAAAATCCAGTCTTTAAGAATCAGAATACAACAACTAGAAACAAGCAACTTCACAAGGCAGCAGGACACTATAAAACAAAATCAAAAGAATGAAAAAAATGAAGAAAATATGAAGCACCTCATTCACAAAACAGAAGATTTAGAAAACCATTCCAGGAGAGACGACTTAAGAATCATTGGTCTATCAGAAGACCACAACAAAAGAAAAAGTCTGGACATCATACTATAGGAAATTATCCAAGAAAACTTCCCTGATATTCTAGAACAAGAGGGAAAAGTGGAGATTGAAAGAATCCACAGATTACCTCTTGTACTTAATCCCCAACTGACAACACCCAGGAATGTTATAGCCAAATTCAAGAACTATCAGACCAAGGAAAAAAACATTACAAGCTGATAAGAAGAAGTAATTCAGATACCATGGAATCACAGTGAGTATAACACAGGATCTGGCTGCATGTACACTGAAGGACCAAAAGGCATAGAATATGATATTCCAGAAAGCAAGGTAACTAGGTCTACAACCAAAAATCAATTACCCAGCAAAATTGACTATATTCTTACAGGGGAAAGTATGGTCATTCAATAAAATAGAAGAATTCCAAGAATTTGTAAAGAAAGGACCAGACCTGAATATAAAATTTGATGTCCAAGCACATAACTCAAGGGAATCATCAAAAGGTAATTAAGAAAGAGGGGGGAAAAACAAAAACAAAAAACCCCACTTTTTTTAAAGAGACCCAATAACTTAAAATGATATGTATCTCTATAAGAAAAGAGGTCATTGGTAATTCTTAAAAATTGTTATTATCACCTGGGCAGCTAGAAGAATTAGACTTAGAGGGAACAGTGACAAACTGTATAGCATGAAATGCCAAGACCTAAATATGTATATAGATAAATGTGTGCATAAATACATATGTGTGTGTGTGTGTGTGTGTGTGTGTGTGTGTACAACTAGAGCTAAAAAGAGAGGTTAATACTAAAAGAAATGGAAAAAGAAACAAAAGGGGGTAAATTTTTATGGTGGGAGGGGAGAAATCATCAATACACCGGAAAGGTAAAGAGGTTGGAGATAGAAAATACTCAACTCTTACGTGCATTGAAATTGACTCAAAGAGGGGAAAACAATCAAATTCATTGGGGCAGAGAATTGATCTTCACCCTATAGGGAAGTAGAAGGGTAACAAAAGGACTGGTGGGGAGGCAAGCAGTACAAGGGAGGGAGAAGGTGGGAGGGTAGTATAAAAAGACTGTAAAGAAAATAAGAGGGAATAAGAAGGGAGGGAGGGTAGAAAGGGAAATAAAATAAGGGTGGGAATTATGTGAACTGATTAAAAACAAAACATTGGTGTAAAAGGAAATAGTGAAAGAAGAAAAGGCAAGACTAGGAGTGGAAATCAAAATGCAGGCAAATATACAGCTGGTAATGTGGAAAGGAAACAAACACAAGTTCTGGACTTTCTGCCACTGTGTTGGAATAAGCAACAGTGGGAATATTAGAGAGAGAAGAAAGTGACAAGACTGACAGTTGATGGGAGAAGGCAACTGGGAGTGGCAGTTGGTCTTGTGGCTTGAGCACTTCCTTCATGGTGGGGGGGAAATAGGAGGGGAAGTTTCTTTCTAGTATCTGGATTGAGGTGCCTCTAATTTCTTCAGCCTAAAGAGATAGGCCCACCCAGCTCTGAAGGTCAGAACTTTTCTTTTTGCTTGCTATCTACTGCTATGATTGTGAAATTAAGAAAACTAGCACAGTATAGTGTAGACAGTAATAAGAGAAACCCCCAGCCTGTGAGACCTGGCCTCAGCTCCAAAGCTGAGAAAGACTCCAACCTTACTTAGGGACATCCCTCCTCCCTTTTCCCTGATACCTCTCTAATCTGAACTGGTTATTAAAATTTATCTTATTTGAATATCACAGTCAGATAAGTGGACTATATTTTCTGGGTCATATAGGGAGCTGAACCTCATTTCAGTCATCCAATTACAAACATTCCTTATTGGACCCCTGCTGGGCAATGAAATTCTGGGGAAAGGCTTGTCCCTCAGGAGGGTCCATGTTTACCTACTCTGGGACAACTTCGGCAGCAATCCAGTGAGAAGACATCCCCGCAGGCTATCATAAGTGGCTCATTTCTTGGACACCCCATTTGGTTCAAAATATAGCCTCTTGACAGGAGGCATCTCTCTCTCCTTTGCCTCATCAGCAGCCATATTCCCTCTCTCCCTTCAACTCCTTCATTCCCTGCTACAACCGCCCGTAACCCCTATTCTTCATATCCATGCATTTTTCCCAATAAATATTACAGTAATCATAACTCTGAATGTGAATGGAATGAACTCACCCATAAAATGCAAGTGAATAGCAGAGTGGATTAGAATCCAAAGCCCTACCATATGCTGTCTACAAGAAACACACATAAGGAAGGTTGATACACATAGGGTGAAAGTAAGAGGATGGGGCCAAATCTATTGGATATCAATGGATAAAAAGAAGGCAGGAGTGTAAAAATGGATATTTGAACCCAGACTTGAATCCCCAGAAGTTTTAAATACAGTTAATGGCAACCACTAAATTGGATGAGAACTTCTCAATTTTTTTTTAAAGATAGCCTAGATAATGTTTCCTAAGCCACATTTCATCAAGGCTTTTCAGTAAAGCCTCTTGACTCAGCACGCTCCTGTTGCCTGATTGCCTGCTTGATTGCTATCCTTTCCTGTCTGTATTCATCTGCTCCAGACCTGCTTGATCTCTCTCCCAGTCCCAAATTGCCCAGCTCTAGCCCCAGCCCAAGTAACTCTGGCCTTCCCTAGATTGCTCATTGCCTCAGGCCCAGCCCCAGGACCCAGCCTGCTGGTAGCTGCCCCAGTCTCTTCAGGACTCACAAACACCCGCTGGTAAAAATTGGGGTGTTATTCCTTAGGCTACATGGGCCATGGGGGGAGGGTGGGGCAAAAATGGGAAGAAAGAGACTTTTCCAAATAGAAAGTTACAAGCATGGCTTATTTAAAAGTGTATCTTTTAAGTGCACTGATCCTTTTACTTATCAGACCTAAGATTTGGGGAAAATTCAGCTCCCTACAACTCTTTGGCCCAATTTGAGATTCCTAAAACCTACCTCCTCTATCAGAACTAGATAAATCAAACCAAAAAATAAGAAAGAAGTAAGAGAAGTGAATGAAATCTTATAAAAATTAGAGTTTGTAGATATATGGAGAAAAACAAATAGGAACAAAAAGGAATATACCTTCCTTTCAGTAGCACATGGTACATTCACAAAGACTGAACATGTACTAGGGCATAAAAACATTGCAAACAAGTGAAAAAGAGCAGAAATAATAAATGCAACCTTCTCATATCACAATGCAATGAAAATAATAATTAGTGAGGGTACATGGAGAGGCAAATCAAAAATTATTTAGAAATTAAACAATACGATTCTCCAAAATTGGTTAAAGAACAAATCATAGAAACAATTAATAACTTCATTGAAGAAAATGACAATGATGAGACATCCTTTCAAAATCTATGGGAGGCAGACAAAGCAGTACTCAGGGGGTATTTATATCCTTGAGTTCATATATTAACAAATTAGATAGGGCAGATGTCAATGACTTGGGCATGCAAATTAAAAAACTAGAAAGCAAACAAATTAAAAATCCTCAGATGATGACTAAATTAGAGGTCCTAAAAATCAAAGGAGAAATTAATAAAATGGAAAGTCAAAGAACTATTGATTTAATAAATAAGACTAGAAGCTGGTACTTTGAAAAAAACAAATAAAATAGACAACATAGTGGTCAATCTAATTAAAAAAGGAAAGAAGAAAACCAAATTGATAGTACCCGAGATCAAAAGGGAGACATCACATCTAATGAAGAGGAAATTAAGGTAATCATTAAAAATTTTTATGCCCAATTATATGGCAATAAATATGGCAATCTAGGTGATATGGATGAATATTTACAAAAATATAAATTGCCTAGACAAACAGAGGAAGAAATAGACTACCTAAGCAACCCCATATCAGAAAAAGAAATTGAACAAGCCATCAAAGAACTCCCTAAGAAAAAATCCCCAGGTCCAGATGGATTCACAAATGAATTCTATCAAACATTCAAAGAACAACTAATCCCAATGCAATATACAATATACAAACTATTTGACAGAATAAACAAAGAAGGAGTTCTACCAAATTCCTTTTACGACACAAATATGGCACTGATCCCAAAGCCAGGCAGATCAAAAACATAGAAAGAAAACTATAGGCCAATATCCTTAATGAATATAAATGCAAATATATTAACTAGGATACTAGCAAAAAGACTCCAGCAAGTGATCATGAGTGTTATTCACTATGAGCCGGTTGACCAGATAGGGTTCATACCAGGAATGCAAGGATGGTTCAATATTAGGAAAACCATCCCCAAAATTGACCATATTAACAAGCAAAGCGACAAAAATCACATGATTATCTCAATAGATGCAGAAAAAACCTTTGACAAAATACAACACCCATTCCTATTGAAAACACTAGAAAGTATAGGAAAAGAAGGGCCTTTCCTAAAAATAATAAACAGTATATATCTGAAACCATCAGCAAACATCATCTGCAATGGGGATAAACTAGAAGCCTTCCCAATAAGATCAGGAGTGAAACAAGGATGCCCATTATCACCCCTATTATTTAACATTGTACTAGAAACAATAGCAGTAGCAATTAGAGAAGGAAAAGAAATTGAAGGTTTTAAAATTGGCAATGAGGAGATCAAGCTATTAACTCTTTGTGGAGGATATGATGGTATGCTTACAGAATCCTAGAGAATCAACCAAAAAGCTAGTCGAAATAATCAACAACTTTAGCAAAGTTGCAGGATACAAAATAAACCCACAGAAGTCATCAGCATTTCTATATATCTCCAACCCAGTTCAGCAGCAAGAATTAGAAAGAGAAATTCCATTTCAAGTCACCGGAGACAACATAAAATACTTAGGAATCTATTTGCTGAGACAAACACAGGAACTATATGAACACAACTACAAAACACTCTCCACACAATTAAAACTAGATCTAAACAATTGGAAAAACATTGATTGCTCATGGGTGGGACGAGCCAATATAATAAAAATGACAATCCTACCCAAAATTATCTATCTATTTAGTGCCATACCCATTGAACTTCCAAAAAAACTTTTTTTATTGAATTAGAGAAAACCATAACAAAGTTCATTTGGAAGAACAAACAATTAAGGATATCCAGGGAAATCATGAAAAAAAATGCAAAGGAAGGAGGCCTTGCAGTCCCAGATCTAAAACTATACTATAAAGCAGTGGTCATCAAAACAATTTAGTACTGGCTAAGAGAGAGAATGGAGGATCAGTGGAATAGACTTGGGGTAAGTGACTTTAGCAAGACAGTATATGACAAACCCAAAGATCCCAGATTTTGGGACCAAAACCCATTATTTGATTAAAAACTGCTGAGAAAAATTGGAAGACAGTATGGGAGAGAATAGATTTGGATCAATATCTCACTCATTTGTTTTATATATATGTATATATATATATACATATATATATATATAACAAATTACTCTGATGAAGGTCTAATTTCCAAAATCTATAGAGAGCTCAATAAAATTTATTAGAATAAAAACCATTCCCCAAATGACAAATGATCAATTGATATGAACAAGCAATTTTGAGATGATGAAATCAAAGTTATCAATAATCATATAAAATGTTCTAAATCACTATTGATTAGAAAACTGCAAATTAAAACAACATTGAGAAAAACATTTAAAGAAAAACATCACCTCATACCTATCGTATTGGCCAATACAATAGTAAAGTGATAAATGTTGGAGGAGATGTAGCAAAATTAGGACACTAATGCATTGTGTGAATTTTAGATTTACTCTACCCTGCTTAGTCTTTAGAATTTTAGCAACCAGGAATGTATACACCCCCACTGAAGGATTAAGTGTTGGGGAGGAAGGTCTATGACCCACATGTGCTGGCAAGTGACAAATCAGAAACAACTAACTGACCCCTTGGGCTGTCCAAAGCCAAGTTTAAGCCACCATTGGTACATGCAAGACACAGGAAGTGACATAAAGAACTACCTTTATATTTTGTGTACCTTCCTATTAGAGGCACCTGGGCAGTGGAACTTGACTTGGAGGACCTTGAGCATGAGACCTCAGACTGCTTTCCTGAGATCATGTGGTGAGTTATAAGGCTGACTCTCCATTTTCCTTGATCTTTCCAGAGGTACCAGCCTCCAAGGAGGCCCTTTATCCTGGAGGAGGCCTCATGACTGGAAACTGAGCTAGATTTAATCTTCTAGGAAGACCTTTGGCTGAGGCCTCTGAATTCCCCCTAGCTCAGACCAGGCTGGAGACGATCTTCTTCTTTTTCTTTCTCTCTCCTTCATTCTTAATTTCTTCCTTCTATTATAAATAAACCACCATAAAATTCCATTCTGACTTGAATTCATTGGGATTTAGAATTTAAATCCCTGGCAACCAACTAAAAATATATTCAGTCTCAACCCTAAATTTTACCCTTAATAATTGTTGGTGGAATTGTGAGCCAATCCAACCATTCTGGAAGGCAGTTTAGAACTATGCCCAAAGGACTATAAAATTGTGCATACCTTTAATTCTGTAGTACCACAACTTGATCAGTATCACAAAGAGATACTTAAAAAGGGGAAGACCTACTTGTACAAAAACATTTATAGCAGCTCTTTTTGTGGTAGCAAAGAATTGGATATTGAAGGGATGTCCATCATCTGGAGAATGGCTAAGGAAATTGTGATACATGTTGGTGATGGAATAGTATTGTGCTATAAGAAATGATAAGCAAGGTAATATTAGAAAAAGCTGGAAATATCTGCATGAATTGCAGAGTGAAATAAGCAGAACCTAGAGAATATTATACACAGTAACAGAACTATTGTATGATGATCAGCTGTGAAAACTTGGCACAGCAATGCAATCCTGAAAGATTAATGATGCTATCCACCTTCAGAGAAAGAATTATTGGCATCAGAGGATGTGGATCAAAACATACTATCTTTCACATCAATGTATTTATGGTTTTATTTAGTTTTGGTTTTGTATGAGTGTGGTCTTATAACAATGACCAAAATGGAAGTGAATTTTGCATAATAATAAAAATAAAATTTTTTAAAGACACATTTATGGAATTTGTAAATTTAATACCTATTTCCAAGGCCTATCCTACAGAAGCTATATAAATACTGTTACTATCCATTTTAACTCTTAGTTTGATGAGTTTGTTAGGAGTGGTAACTTGAAAGAAGCTGGAAATAACCATTGTAATTAATAGAAATTGCTAACGTGGCCAGTAGTCTGTGATCTCTTTACTCCACTCTATCCCAACTGGAAAAGGGTGAGTTAAAATTCTTACAGAGCACTCCATCTTTGTCTACTAAGTCTTGAGTGGGTTGAGACTTATTCTTCTAGTTCTTTTCCTTTTTTCTCTGTCTTTCTGTTGCTGTTTCTTTGTCACTCTCTCAAGCTAAGGTTCCTCCACTATCAACAGATTATAATCCAGACACTTTCTAGGGACAGAGGAAATTTCTGGACTCCATTTTAATACTTCTTGTCTGTAGTGAGGTTTATTCAGTCCTTAGTGAAGGTAAGATAAAGTCAATCTTGACCCAATCTTTTCTCCAGATGACTTTTAAGTCAACCATTCTGGACCCCTCTGATAATAAAGGATTTCATGTATTTGTATCCTGTGAAGTTAACTCTCCCTGCACACTCTATATGCTTTGAGTTTTTGCACAATAAAAGACACATATCTGAGGTCAGCCACATACTTTGCATTTAAGCAATTGGGATAAAAAAAAGAGCTACAAGGTAACCAAAAAACATAGGAAAAGTCAACTTGACACAGCAAATAGATAGGTGTAAAAGGGATGGGAGGTAAAGAGATAATAATGATAGTCAGCATTTATATAAAGCTTTAAGGTTTACAAAGCAGTTTGGAAGTATTATCTCTTTGGATCTTCACTAAACCTAAGGAGGCAGATAAAGCTTCCTCAGAGGGGAGAGAGAAGCTTTAAGGTAGGAAGATAGAGAAAGGATAGAAGTTTTAGATACCATGAGGGGGATGACGGAGTCGAATTAGAGATATGAGGTGGCAGGAATGAGTCTTTATTAATTATCAATGAGCCACAGCCAAGCTCTGATCAAAGGACCTTTCCTAAGGCTTTTACCAGTCCAGAGATCCAGATTCAATACCACACAGGTCGGAGAGATGATAGAGAAAGATTAGAAATGGAGCCTGGCCCAAGGCCAGGCCCCAGCGAGGACAGGCATCAGTGCAAGCTGGAAGGGAGGAAGAGCAGAAGAGAGAGAGGCGGAGCTGGCTGAGGCCTATTTAATCTCTTTGATATGCAAATATACATAGTACACAGGGATGATCATCATTGGTTAATGACAAGGTATAGGTGTGGTTTCTCTTAACCAGGTGAGCACAAAGAAACCTGTGTTCCCCCCTAACCTGGGGGAAGATGGGGTCAAGGGTCAGAGGCTTTCCCAGCCATGTGCAATACTGAGCATGCTCAAGACTGAGCATGCTCTCTTCTTTTTTTTTTCTAAGTTGATTCTAGTTTTAATTTTTTTTGTTTTTTGTTTTTTGGTTTTTTTTTGTTTGTTTTTTAATTTTTAAACATTATTTTATTTGGTCGTTTCCATACATTATTCACTGGAAACAAAGATCATTTTCTTTTCCTCCCCTCCCCCCCACCTTTCCCTCTCCCATAGCCGACTCATGATTCCACTGGTTATCACATGTGTTCTTGACTCGAACCCATTTCCCTGTTGTTGGAATTTGCATTATAGTGTTCATTTAGAGTCTCTCCTCAGTCTTATCCCCTCCAACCCTGCAGTCAAGCAGTTGCTTTTCATCGGTGTTTTTACTCCCACAGTTTATCCTCTGCTTGTGGGTAGTATTTTTTAGATCCCTGCAGATTGTTCAGGGACATTGCATTGATACTAATGGAGAAGTCCATCACCTTCTATTGTACCACAATGTATCAGTCTCTGTGTACAATTTTTTTTGGTTCTGCTCCTTTCACTCTGCATCACTTCCTGGAGGTTGTTCCAGTCTCCATGGAATTCCTCTACTTTATTATTCCTTTTAGCACAATAGTATTCCATCACCAACATATACCACAATTTGTTCAGCCATTCCTCAATTGACGGGCATCCCCTCGTTTTCCAATTTTTGGCCACCACAAAGAGCGCAGCTATGAATATTCTTTTACAAGTCTTTTTCCTTATTCTCTCTTTGGGGTACAAACCCAGCAGTGCTATAGCTGGATCAAAGGGCAGATAGTCTTTTATCACCCTTTGGGCATAGTTCCAAACTGCCCTCCAGAATGGTTGGATCAATTCACAACTCCACCAGCAATGAATTAATGTCCCCACTTTGCCACATCCCCTCCAGCATTCATTACTTTCCATAGCTGTCATGTTAGCCAATCTGCTAGGTATGAGGTGATACCTCAGAGTTGTTTTGATTTGCATCTCTCTGATTATAAGAGATGTAGAGCACTTTTTCATGTGCTTATTAATAATTTTGATTTCTTTGGCTGCGAACTGCCTGTTCATGTCCCTTGCCCATTTGTCAACTGGAGAATGGCTTGATTTTTTGTACAATTGATTTAGTTCTTTATAAATTTGAGTAATTAAACCTTTGTCAAAGGTTTTTATGAAGATTGTTTCCCAATTTGTTGCTACCCTTCTAATTTTGGTTACATTGGTTTTGTTTGTACAAAAACTTTTTAATTTGATGTAATCCAGATTATTTATTTTGCATTTTGTAACTCTTTCTAATTCTTGCTTGGTTTTGAAGTCTTTCCCTTCCCAAAGGTCTGACATGTATACTATTCTGTGTTCACCTAATTTTCTTATAGTTTCCTTCTTTATGTTCAAGTCATTCACCCATTTTGAATTTATCTTGGTGAAGGGTGTGAGGTGTTGATCAAAACCTAATCTTTCCCACACTGTCCTCCAATTTTCCCAGCAGTTTTTATGAAATAGTGGATTTTTGTCCCAAAAGCTGGGATCTTTGGGTTTGTCATATACTGTCTTGCTGAGGTTGCTTGCCCCCAGTCTATTCCACTGATCCTCCTTTCTGTCTCTTAGCCAGTACCAAATTGTTTTGATGACCACTGCTTTATAATATAGTCTGAGATCTGGGACTGCAAGACCCCCTTCCTTTGTATTTTTTTTCATTATTTCCCTGGATATCCTTGATCTTTTGTTCTTCCAAATGAACTCTGTTATGGTTTTTTCTAAATCAGTAAAAAAAATTTTTTGGAAGTTCCATGGGTATGGCACTAAATAGATAGATGAGTTTGGGTAGGATGGTCATTTTTATTATATTGGCTCATCCTACCCATGAGCAGTTAATGTTCTTCCAATTGTTCAAGTCTAGTTTTAGTTGTGTGGAAAGTGTTTTGTAGTTGTGTTCATATAGCTGCTGTGTTTGTCTCGGGAGATAGATTCCTAAGTATTTTATTTTGTCTAAGGTAATTTTGAATGGGATTTCTCTTTCTAGTTCTTGCTGCTGAGCTGTGTTGGAGATATATAGAAATGCTGATGACTTCTGTGAGTTTATTTTGTATCCTGCAACTTTGCTAAAGTTGTTGATTATTTCGATTAGTTTTTTGGTTGAATCTCTAGGATTCTTTAAGTAGACCATCATGTCATCTGCAAAGAGCGATAATTTGGTCTCCTCCTTGCCTATTTTAATGCCTTCAATTTCTTTTTCTTCTCTAATTGCTACTGCTAGTGTTTCTAATACAATGTCAAATAATAGAGGTGATAATGGGCATCCTTGTTTCACTCCTGATCTTAATGGGAATGGATTTAGTTTATCCCCATTGCAGATGATATTAGCTGATGGTTTTAGATATATACTGTTTATTATTTTTAGGAATGACCCTTCTATTCCCATGCTTTCTAGTGTTTTTAGTAGGAATGGGTGTTGTATTTTATCAAAGGCTTTTTCTGCATCTATTAAGATAATCATGTGGTTCTTGTTGGTTTGCTTGTTGATGTGGTCAATTATGTGGATAGTTTTCCTAATGTTGAACCAGCCCTGCATCCCTGGTATAAATCCTACTTGATCATGGTGGATGACCCTTCTGATCACTTGCTGGAGTCTTTTTGCTAGTATCCTATTTAAGATTTTTGCTTCTATATTCATTAGGGAGATTGGTCTATAATTTTCTTTCTCTATTTTTGGCCTGCCTGGCTTTGGAATGAGTACCATGTTTGTGTCATAAAAGGAGTTCGGGAGAACTCCCTCTTTGCTTATTATGTCAAATAGTTTGTATAGTATTGGGATTAACTGTTCTCTGAATGTTTGATAGAATTCACTGGTGAATCCATCAGGCCCTGGGGATTTTTTCTTAGGAAGTTCTTTGATGGCCTGTTGGATTTCTTTTTCTGATATGGGATTATTTAAGAAAACTATTTCTTCTTCTGTTAGTCTAGGCAATTTATATTTTTGTTAATATTCATCCATATCACCTAGGTTGGTATATTTATTGCCATATAGTTGGGCAAAGTAGTTTTTAATGATTGCCTTAATTTCCTCTTCATTGGAGCTGAGATCCCCCTTTTCATCCTTGATGCTGTTAATTTGCCTTTCTTCTTTCCTTTTTTAATTAGAGCATGCTCTCTTCTAAGGCAATCTGTACATACCAACTGTTCCCCTTGCCCATAGCTAGGGGTGGACTGCTACAGTAGACATGACTAATATTCTCATTTTACAAATAAGGAAAGAGGCAGAGTTTGTTATGTGATTTGTCCACAGTCACACAGTGAGTAAAAATATCTGAGAATACATTTGAACTCACATCTTCCTGACTCCAGACTCTGTCCTACATGCAGTGCAGTGCCTAGCTACCTCAGCAGGCTTTTCTCACAGTCTTAGTAAATAGATAATATTCCTTGTGATGCTGAAGAAGGCCAACAGATAGTCTTTAACATTATTAGTTCATAGTCTGAAATGCTACGGTTGCCTCCTGACCCATCCAGTCATCCTTCTAGTACCTGGATCCATTTCTCTCTCCTCAACTTCTCCATTCCTCAAACTTTCCATGGGGCTAAGGCATTCCTACATAGTCCAGTCCCCAAATCACATTCTTATTCCTTAGTTATAAAGCTGAGCAAAAATGTCAAGTCCCAGAATAATTGGCTAAGGATAAAGCCTTCTGTCCTGTGGATTTCAGGTGTGTATAGGTTGGGTAGAGAAGGGAATAATCTGATCTAGAAGGCATGATACGCTTTTTCCCTATAGTGCCTGGAGAGAAGCTGGGGAAGCTAATTAATAAACATTTAATAAGCACTTACTAAGCACTGGAGAGAAAAAAGATATTGGAGAGAATTTTTATCTTTTAATTTTACCTTTAAAAAGCATGAATAGGGGGCAGCTGGGTGGCTCAGTGGATTGAGAGCCAGGACTAGAGATGGGAGGTCCTAGATTCAAATCTGGCCTCAGACACTTCCCAGCTATGTGACCCTGGGCAAGTCACTTAACCCTCATTGCCTAGCCCTTACTACTCTTCTGCCTTGGAACCAATTCACAGTATTGATTTTAAAGTAGAAGGTAAAGGGTTTTAAAAAATAAAAAGTACAAATAGAATGTCCATGAAGAAATTATTTGTTCTTCTGGGAATGAACTTAGTGTTGTGATATTATGTCTTTAGAAATGAAGAGATATCAACTGCCATTATTTGATAGTTTGAAGTGACCACAGTTGTAATCACCACAGCTAGAATATTACAACTAATTATGTTTGTTTTATTATTTACTTCATTATTAATAAATATTATTCAGTAATTAATATCCATTTAATCTTAGAAGAGTAAGGTATTTAGAACCTATAATAATTGATCATAATTAATAACAGTGAAATAAAAGTTTCATAAATATTATGAAATTTTATGAAATATTATGAAAAATCATATATATTACCTGTGAAGTAGATTCTATTATTATCTATATTTTACAGATGAGGAAACTGAAGCTGAGAGAGGTTAAATTATATGTCTAAGGTCACACAGCCAGTACATGCTAGAGGCAGGATTTTAGTTTAAGTCTTCTTGAGTTCAGATTTTGTACTCTATATGCTATACCCCCTAACTGCTTTAATTATAGAATGTTTATTCATAGGAAGCCCAAACTTATTGAGCAATGCAGAATATTCAGTGGAATGTAGGAAAATAGAGAATTTGTACTTTCTTAAACTGCAAAATGGGATAATAATAGCACCTATCTTTCAAGGTTGTTTTGAAGGTAAAACGAGATAATATTTGTAAAGAATTTTGCATAAATTAGATTTATATTTATATAAGTACTTATTATTATTAATTATTATTATCTACTTCCACAGAGTAATTGGTGAATTATAAGTATTATATGTGAGCTGTTTTCATCATTATGTCACTCGACTGCTTTATTTCATGAGGAAATAATTCTCCAGAGATAGTGAATGACTTTTTCAGGCTTACATGGCTAGTTAGAGGCAGAGCAAAGAGCTGAGTCTTCTGATTCTGAATCCAGTGATCATTTCTCCGGACTGTGCTGCCTTTTCTTATTCCCATGCCAGTGGCCAAAATTCCATTAAAATCAGAATACATAGGAAATCACATGCAATGAAGCTGCTCTTTAATTACATGGGGTTGAGCATAAGTTAAATGATGTATTCCCTTCTGGGCTCCAAGTAACTGAGCTACACCATCGCTTACAGATCAGTTAAGGAAATTGTAATTAAACAAGAAATATAATTAAATTCAGCAAAGTCGGAAACTATCTTAGAGCCAGATATGGATGTGGGAGGTGAAAAAAGGGGAAGAATTAAAAAATGACTAAAGTTTTGAGCCTAAGTGACTAGATAGATGGTGGCACCATCACAAGGAATATAGATATTAAGAGGAAGGTTGCTTTCATGGCAGGTGTAAGAAATGATGAACTCTCCTTTCTATGTGATCAGTATGAAGTGCTGGCAATACATCAGGCAAAGAGATAAAGCCTGAAAATATGGAACTGGATATTGGTGAATTGGTAAATAGTAGATAGATAGTTTTGGGGGTCACCTCCTTAGTGGTGCTAAATAAGCCAGTAGGCATAGATGAGAACACCTTGGGAAAGAATGTCACTAGAAAAAAGGACAGTGATTATCATTATAGAAAAAGATTTAGAGCTGAAAATTATTTTAGAGATCAACTAATCCAAACCCCTCATTTACAGATGAGGAAATGGAGACTCAGAGAAATGAAGCAACTTACTTAAAAAAAAAAACCCAGTGAATACTTAACAACAGCTCTTTTTGTGGTGGCAAAGAATTGAAAATTGAGAGGATGTCTATCAATTGGGGAACGGTTGAACAAATTGTAGTATATGATGGTGATTGAATGCTATTGTGCTAAAAGACGTGATAAGCAGCATGATTTCAGAAAGAGCTAGAAAGACGTACATGAAATGATTCACAGAAAAATCAAAACATTGTACATAGTAACAGCATTATATGATTATCAAATGTGAAAGACATAACTACTTTCAGTACTACAATGATCCAGGATATAGTTCTGAAGGACTTAGGTCAAAGAATGCAATCTATCTCTGCAGAAAGAACTATTGCAGTCAGAATATAGCTCATAACATAATATTTTTCACTTTAGTTTATTTGCATTTTTATTTTGGAGTTTTGGTTTTATATGAGTATTTTCTTACACCAATGACCAATAGTTTTTATATGATAATTCATGTAAAACCCACATCAAATGGCTTACTATCTCTGGGAGGGGAAGGGAAGAGAGGAAGGAAGACAATTTGGATTCTATAACTTTGGAAAATATGTGTAAAACTTTTTTATTATATGTAATAGGGAAAATAAAATACTTTTTAAAAATCACAAGGAGTAAATAAAAAATCTGAATCTTTGATCTTCTGAGTCCCAGATTTGTCTTTTCCCTCTGCTTTTATGTCCCCGGAATTGGTTCCTCATGCTAAGGACAGGTTTTGAAGATCTCTTTTGGCTTTAATGCCTTGTGAATTGAACATTCAGGTATCAGTTTTGAATGAAGTCTCCCTGTGTAAGTTCTAGGAAAGTTAACAAGAGGAGACTTGATCAGTTTTCCCCTCTCATTTGAATATATTTGCAAAGAAAGCCTTCTCTAAAAAGCAATTATATGATAATTCAATGTTAACCCCAGGGAAGGAAAAAAAGGAGAAAAAACCTATAAACATCCCTTACCTATTCGATTGAGATTTATTTTTAAAATTTTTGTACAGATGACCAAGGTCTAACAGGGTTGGATAGAGGATGTGTCATGGTCTTCCAAGTCTATACCCTTACTGGGATACTGATGTGGCAGCTGCTAAGATGACTTCTAAACTTAAAGAAAAAGCTCCATCTCTGATATATTTGGGATGCTCTGTCTTTTTCAGAAATTTTAGGAAGGAGTTTTAGGAAGCAAGATGTTATCTATTACTTCTCTTTTCAGATCTGTACTTTGCAGTCTTTGATTACTATAATGTTTGAAGTAGATTAAAGACATAAGATTAGAATTTCTCTCTGCCTCCTTGAGGTCATCAATAGAGGAGAATGTGGGAGATATTTCAGGGGTAAAATTGTACATTGATTTAAGAAATTTTATGTTAACAGATGGGGGAGACTTTCTAAGCTCTTTTGTTGCAGGTGAAATAGAAAGTGAGAAGCAATTAAGCCTACAGGATAACTGCCAATTAATATGGACATGATTCTCCCCTGGAAGTTCTGCTTGTAAATTGCTTGGCCACTGACAGGAGGGTGGCCTTGGGTTGTTTACTGAAGTCTAGATCAAAGGCTCACTGATAATAATTTTTATAACTTTGGATTCAATATATGAATGCTAACTGAAACTCTGTGGAGGTGAGAGGAGTAAACTGCCAGTATCCAGATATTTTTACAATGGTGAAAATGCTTAGATTATTAACATAACCCATGTATAAATTTGCATATGCCTATTTTAGAGCAAGTAAAATAAAATCATTTGAATTCTTGAGTTAGGTTAGCACTTGCTCTCACAAAATTCTAAGCAGCAAATAAGTCCCTATTGTATCACAAGAAGGGCAATAGAAATGACAAAATAAATACTATGAAATGAAATGTGGCAATCATAGTTTAATGGGCCCTACAACAGACTCTCTGTCCTCTAGTGACAGATTTTATTGAGAGGCCCTGGTTGCTCAGTAAACCTGACAGTCCTGTGATTTTGTTCTTCACAGGCATAGAAAGCCCCATAGCCTAGCATTTCAGTGTTCATGACATGTGGGGCCTCCTATCTGTCCTAGCATCATGAGCTGTGATCCTGTCAACCCCAAAGAACATAGCCCAACAGTATTTCACTTTAATTGGTTGCTAAGTCCTGTCAATTCTACTTCAATGAGATCTCTCACATCTGTCCCCTTTCTACTCTCATGGCAACCACTCTAATTAAGGCTCTTTTTGTCTGAGTTAGTGTGATATTCTCCTCACTGGCCTCTTTGCCTCCAGTCTGTCTCTTCTTCAAGCCTTTAGATTATTGCCAAAGAAATCTTCCTAATGTATATAGTGCTGCTCATGACACTTATCCATGAAAAAGTCTTCAAGGGTTCCCCATTTCCTAATGAACAAAGTATCAATTTTCTGGTCTTAGTATTGTCAACTTGAAATCTGGAGACCCCAAATCTGTCCCTTTTCCTTGAGAATTCACCCTGAAGGAAGCCCCAGACAGCCATTTCAGACTGAATAGTAGACCTTGGGGTACTTAATGATACTAGTTGGGTGGAACTAGAAGATCTAAATAAAATGTTAAGTAGCCTTTTGCCCTGGTAGTTTCTCCCATTGTATCAAGGTCCTCTCCCAGGTTGCCCAGCCCTTGGCTGAATCTTTCCCTTTTCATATCTATTGTAAGTTGACCATTCCCTGATATTCCAACCTCAGGCTATGGTTTCTTTCCCAAGCCTGTTTTGCATCCTCTCAGTGTAGTTTGGACCTTTTGCCTTTGTAGCTTTTTAAAGCATTAGCCTCTCACTGATAATCCTGTCTTGGACTTCTCATTTCCTTGTAGCCATGATAATGTCAATCAATCATACTGCCCTGTCCTGAGTTCCCTAAAGGGTATATCTGTTCTCCAAGTTCTACTGTTCTTCAGAGGATCATCTAGCAGGTTGATCCTCCCAGAGATACTGTTGCCAGAGTACTAGAGCCTTTGGCCCTGTGTGTTATTTAAAGCCTTACTCTGGGTGAATATGGAACACTATCTCTTTCCTGATTAAAGACGGTTTTTCTGACTTTAGTAGTTCTGTGTTTTTTCAAGGTTAACATATGGGGGTCCCACTGAGATTCGAAGCTGTAGCTGTCAAAGCCACCTAACTCCAGACATGTGGTACCCACAGAACCCATTGAAGTTCCAGTTGGGATTCAGTTTAGTAGGTTGGCTACATAAGCAACCATTTTTGAACAAAGAATTCAATCTGTGTATTTTGGGAACATAAACCATTCTTTAATCAGGAAGTGAAATGGTCAATCATAGTTCTACAGGGCCCAACAGAGGCTCCCCTAGTGGAACCACTGCTGTGGAAATTATGTTCATAAGATATGGACCAAGTACTTGGGGGATTTTTGAAATATAGATGTGCACACAAATGACAAAAGTTGCCTAACTCTGATCCTGAGCTTTTTTTTTTTTTTTTTGGCCAAAATGGAGTGCAACCTAACTGTAACCTCCATACTTGGGCAGGGTTTTGGTTTTGGAGTCCAGGTCTTTTTACTGTACATTGCTGTGCTAAGGCTAAGGTAGCCCTTAGGTGGGGCTACCTAAGTACTACGATATGGCTTAGTCTTTTTCTATGGGTCTTGGTCACTTATGTACATTCTGTCTCCTACCTATCTTGGCTTTCCTCCACTCAGAACTTCCACAGATTCTAGCAGCCTTCTTGTGCAGAGGGGAGCTTAGAGTCATTTATCTTTGGTCTTCTTTTTACTGATAACAATACTTCATTTCAGCATTTCACCCAGGGAAAGTTCTTTCTCATGCCTTTTTAAAGCTTTAGTGGAAATATTGTGAGGAATCTGAGTCTTTCTAGATATTAACACACCATTTCCCCCCAATTCTTCCACATGAAGATTTCTTTTTAATTTAATAAGCAAAAAAATAAAATGATCATTCCAATGTACATAATAGACAGGAGAAAAAAAGGGGTTTTACATGAAACTTCGTTTTTCTATTATACACATTGTGCTTTTTTTTTAAGTATATAATTAGTTTAACCTGTAGTTTTCAAAGGTGACCTGTTTATCTTTGCTTCTTTTGGGGCTGTTCTCTGCCAATGTGTGAGGGAAACAGACAGATAGAGAAGTGCTTCAAAGATCCTTTTTTATTGTTCTTTTTTTTGGCTACTCTATCCCTATAACCACTTTCTCAGCAGCCCACTCCCACTGGAAAACAATAGGAACAAGGCCCTTTTAATAAATAAGAATAGTTAAGGAAAAGAAATTCTTAAATTTGACTATGTATGTTTTCAAATATGTCTTATTCTTGAGTCATCACTTTATCAGTGAATGAGTAGCATGCTTTAGTCCTCTAGACTCCTAGTCAGTCATTGCATTAATCAGTGTTCTCCAGTAAAATATTTTGCCCTAGTCACATCTCTTGATTATACTCCATTCTATACATTTTAGTGATTTTTTGTGGGGACTATAATTCCAAATTACATTTCAAAATGTGTAGACCAATTCATGGCTCCACCAATGATGCCTTAGTGTGCCTGGTTTCCTGCATTCCATTCAACAATCATTATTTTCCATTGTAGGCATTTTCACCAATCTGATGAGTGTGAAGTGGTACCTCAGAATTGCTTTATTTCCAGTTTTCTAATTATTAGAGTTTGGGAACATTTTTTTTCTATATGGCTTTTGATAACTTAGATTTCTTCCTTTGAAAACAGTTTATTCTTATCATTTGACAATTTATCAATTTGAAAATTACTTTTATTTATAAATTTGAATTATTTCCTTATATGTCTAAGAAATGAAACTTTTATCTGAGAAGCTTGCAGACATGTTGTTGTTTTTTCCTCCTAGCTACTTGTTTCTCTTTTAATTTTTACTGCTTTGGATTTGTCTGTGCAATTAAAAAAACATTATAGATATCTTTCTACATCACAGGGTTAGGGCACCTGGTGATCTTGAAAATCTATTAAAATTTTTGGCCTTCCTTTCATATCAAACAAGTCTGAATTTTTATTTTTTATTTTATGGGATATATATCATACCTTATTGAAAAATTTGGGTTAAATATTTGATCCTAGATTAGTAATAGACCCTTCACCTGCATTTCCCTTTAGGGAACTTAGCCTTTTTTTGGTATGATATCATAATCTACTAGACTGCCTTTTTAAAAACAATTCTGCACCCAAAAAATATTGCACTTTCCTAAGAGAGATGTAGATCTTGTGGTTTATGCAAAAGGTTTGCAATTATTGGTCTAGCTGCAGCAATGACTATCTGGGTTTCCTTCCCTTTTTTTTTTCTTGCTATTCCTTTATTCATTAATGCTTAATGGTGGCCAACTGCAGCAGCCATTTTGCCTGAATAAAGCATACTTAATAATCCTACTTTTTTCCTTCAAGTTCACCACTTTCCTCTGTTTTTCATAAGTACTTTCTGAACCACTAGGAACATTAAACTTGGGACCCATGATTTCAATAGAGTTCATGGTGTTTAAATGAAACAAGATTTGAAAAACTTTAGATGCAAATTCTTGACTTTTTGTTCTTCCAGATTAATTCTCTTATTATTTTTTCTAGATCTATAAAATATTCATTTGAAAGTTTTATTAGACATTTAATAAACAAATTGACATAGGATTTCCATTTTATCATGTAACCATTTATTATATTAGCATGACCTCATGAGTAATTGACATTTCTCCAATTATTTATGTCTATTTTTATTTCTGTATCATGTTTCATAGTTCACATGTATTTGGGGAAGTAGATTTCAAATTAATTTCAAAGGATGCAGCTATTTGGAAAGGAATTTCTTTTTCTGTTGATTTGGTGGTAATTTGCAGGAATGCTAAACATTTATGTAGGTTATTTTACAATATTGTAACTTGGCTAAATATATTGTTTCTGTTAATTTTAAGTTGACTTATTGGGTTTTTTAGATTAAACCATTATATTATCTGCAAAAAAACTAGTAGTTTTCTTCAATATTTGCCCAAGTTTATTATCTTGAATGTTGTTTTATTTTGTTTTATTGCTCTGGATACCATTTCTAGCATTGTGTTAAACAGTAATCAGTAATAATGGATATCCTTGCTTTACCTTGATTGTATTAGAAATGTCTCCAACCATTCCCATGGTATATGATGTTTGATCTTACATTTAAAAGTAGATACTACTTAGAATTTTAGGGAAATGCTCATTTATTCTTATGCCTTCTCAGTCATTAAATAAAAAAGGGTGTCAGGTTTTTAAAAAATATTTTGCAGCATCTATTGATATAATCATGTGGTTTTTTGTGATTTTGATATTAATATGGAATAATGTTTATAATTTTCCTTAAATTGAAGTAACTAGGCATTCTCGTAATAAATGCAACATTAATCATGGTGTGCAATATTTTAATGTTTCCATAGTCTATTTGTTAATATTTTATTTTGTTTTTTGTGTTAATGTTCATTAAATATATTGATCCATAGTTTTCTTGTTCTTTTTTGTCTTTCGTTGTTTTAACTTTCCAGACAATATTTTATGATATAAATAATTTGTGATTATATCATATAGTTTTCTACTTTTTCAAATGATTTATATCATTAGAATTCATTTTTCTTAGAATTTTAATAGAATTTATTTGTAAATTCATCTAGTCTAGGAATTATTTTGCTATGTTTGCTTAATTTCCTTTTTCTATGTTAGATTATTTAAATAATCTATTTTTTGTCACTGAGCATTAAATATTATAAGTATTCATCTATTTCATCTAACATCAATTTTATTGGCCTATAATTGGACAATAATAATTTCTGTTAATTTCATTCAGTACTTTTTCAACTATTGTGAATTTTTATTTTTTACTTTTGTTATTAAAAAAATTGCTTTTTCTCTCTTCCTTTAAAAAAAATCCACTTTTGGCTGTATCTTTGTTGTTTACAGACAATTATCTCCTTTCTAATATACTTGTCATCCATCCCTCCCCAACTTCAAATTTACTCTCTTCATTTCTATCTCCTAGAATCTATCTTTTATTAAGCTCCATCTCAGCACTATCTCCTACATAAAACCTTTCTATTCCTCCAACTGTTATTTCCCCTTTCTTGTATTTAACTATCTTACATTAATTACATATATATATATTTATACATGAAGAGATAATATATCTACTTGCTATTTCCCCACTTAGGATGCAAGGTAAGTTTAGGAATTGTTTCAATCTTTGTGTTTGTAGTCTTAGTACATAACAGTGCCCAGCACAGTGTAGGCAATTAATACTTCCTTTTTATTTAATTGATATCAAAATGATATCCACTGATAGAAGGAATATGCAACACTCCCTCTGGACACTTGCATTTTTAGAATGGATCCCTAAGAGAGTATCAGTCTACCCTCTCTTGAAGATCAGGGGTTTCTACTATTCTCATTTTTGAGCCCTTACCAATGCATTCTCCATTAAATATTATCCAGTTGACTATATTAGCTTTTAAAAAGTTGATTAATAAGGAAGTTAATGCAATAATAGTTGGTACAAAATATCCCCACAAGAAAAATGGGGAATACTCTCCCTTTGACATACAAAGTTTCTACGAAGAATGAACTCAAATTTAATATCAAGATTATGAAACACACATTAAGAGACCACATGAAATAAAGGGGTAACTCCCACTCCTAGCCTTGAAAAGTCCTTTTCCTCCCTCCATGGAGATTTGCTTAGGTGGGGCTTTGTTATGAGTAGGCCACTCTTCCAGACTCCCAAATTGTATATATATCCTCCTCCAGTCCATAGCCAACATTTCTTTCTTCAAGTGTTGCATTATTTGAAGCTATTACCATTCTTGAGTGACTGTCTTTCTACATGTCTGCAGTTATTTCTTCTTCTGTTAGCTAGTACTGCTCCTCTGTCTACTATTATCATTATTCTGGTCTCCAATGGAATACCTGATAGCACCCCTAAATATTTATTTGCCTAAGATTAGGAAAGACCAAATCGCTTGAGATGACCAGAGGTACTCAGAGTCACTAATGGCCAAATGAGAGAGGGCTGCCTTTCCTCTACCCAGCTTTACCTCTTCACAAATACAAAAGAAAAAAGACTACCACTCAGACAGACTATCCATTTTGTATACCTACTCAGGTCCTGGCTCACCAACTTCTGAGTTATCAGTTCTTTTGACTATGCAACCAATTAAAAGGCTTTTTTGTCATTCCATAGTTCAAACCTCTGAGTCATCCATGTGGTCACTTAGAATGAAACCAAAGGATGTCTACACATTCTTCAAGGATTCTCCCTCTATTGGATCTCCCCCCCCCCATTACACTTATAATGTATACTTTGTATGTCATGGTAATGATTATTGTATATGCTGGTTACATTTGCTTATTTTGTTTTTAAGAATTTTTATTATATGGGCATGTATTGCAATATGCTATTGCATAAAACCCAATGACTATCTCTGATTACTGTAGGCAACCCTGATATATTAAGCTATGCTTAAGTATTGCTTGAAGACTAAGTGTTGGATCTAGCAGAGTGCAAGGTTTACAATAGTATGAATTCTTTGCATTTGCTTGTACTGGATGAATATAATTATTTTTATTATTTTTTTTAATGAAGACTTACCTTCCATCTTGGAGTCAATACTCTGTATTGGCTCCAAGGCAGAAGAGTGGTAAAGTCTAGGCAATGGGGGTCAAGTGATTTGCCCAGGGTCACACAGCTGGGAAGTGTCTGAGGCCAGATTTGAACCTAGGACCTCCCATCCCTAGACCTGGCTCTCAATCCACTGCCCCCTGGATGAATATAATTCTAACATGAACAATAAGCTGTAAGACTTGAAAATAATATTTATACCCAGATATATATTTTATTGGAACGGTAGACAAATGTTCCTGGCACAACTGTGCTATCTCAAGAATGTTTGATGGACAGGCTACTAGGGAGGGGGAGTGGATAAAACTTCCTTGACACTGTGTAATGGGCATTTGTGATGATCACCTGTATGTCACCTGACAAGGTCGGACTTGCCATATTGCTATTTTCTTTTCTTTTATTATTGGATGAAGAGCATAGGTAGCAGAAGGACGTTGGTCCTTTGTGGCCAGTAGGGCAACTCCCTTCAGTTTCTCACTTTCTCTTGGACTTCAGCAAGATGATAGGAAGGTGACCCAAGCTCACGACTGAAGTATATGAAAAGACTTAAAGGAAATTGTAAATTATAAGTCAGTTAAGAGTTTAAACTGAGAGATGTTGAGAAGCAGAAAGAGAAAAAGAGTTCAAAAGGCAGCTTTAATAATACCCAAGTTTCTCTGACTAGTTGGCTCAGTGCAATGGCCAGGAATAAACCAAAGGTCTTCCCCTCAAGTTCGCATAGTAAAAGAAGACCAGCAGATGGTAGCAGAGAGCAACATCAGCAATACGCAGCAGAGCACTGAAATCACAAGATGATAGATTTGGTACCAGAAGGGATTTTAAGTCCAAGCCTTCCTCATTTTACAGATAAAGAAATTGAAGCTTGGAGAGGTTAAGTGACTTGTTCAGGGTCACACAGGTAGAACTGATATCCAAATAGAGGTCCTCTGACTTTCTGCTGAACTATACAACCTTACTAAGAACAGAGCATGAGAAGAAAAAAAAAAAAACTATTAATGATATCATCAGATTATATCATCAGGTGACATATGACTTGCCCCAGTTACACAAATTCCCTGGCCACATGACTTCCTTTTTTGAATTCTCTTTCATACCCATTCCCTGGCTCTATCCATGTTCCTTTTGTATGTGCTCTTCTAGGTATAATCCTTGGGCAAGTGTTTTATAGTATGGTGATATGGTATGAACTTGGAAATTACTCCCCCCTACTTAGACATGCTTTGGGGGAAGATAAAGTTGTAATCTCCTAATTGAACAATGGAGGTACTTAGTTCTCACCTTATACTTAAGCTAGAACTTTAAACTAAGTCTATTTTTAGTATCTTAATACAAAAAGATGTTAAGTACCTACAAAGGTTAAATTAATCACAAAAAGGTCAAGTAACTAACAAAAGGTGAACTTAACAAAGAAGTATGAAGTAGCTCAAAAGATATAATCTAATCAGAGAAGGTGAGAACTAAAGAGTGGACAGTCCTGGAGAAAATCTAACAAAAGAAGGTGAGAACTAAAGAATGGGCAAGCCTAGAGAAAAGTGTTTACTGTAATTGGTAGATATGAAATTTTAGAGGAGGAAACACAAGAGTGAAAGGTCTATAAAAGAGGATGAAAAGTTCAGATTGAGAGATTCGGAGATTCGGAGATATGGGCAGTTCAATCCTAGAACTCAGCCTGGAGGAGCTCACTCAGACAGATTCCTTGAGACGGTCTCATAGTGAGTTATAAGACTGATTCCTTTTCCCTTAGGCTCAGGGAAGCCCCATTGGCCAAGACCTTTAACTCCTGACTGGTTTAGCCTGAGCCAGAACAGTTTAAATTAACTCTTTCTTCTCTCTCTTCTTCTTAATTCCTTCCATCTATATTAATTAAAATCACCATAATTCCCAGCTGACTTGGGTATTTTATTATTTGGGACTTTCCCTAGTGATCAAATTAATTTAGATTTAAGTCACAACTATAAAATTATCCTTACAATGGGAAAGTATATTAGTGGTTGTTTGGCAAATATTCTCAACACTTAGTTTGTTCATTAAACTTTAAAATTAAATATTGTTCACTTTGAACTGTTTCCTTATACTGACTAGCAATAGAAGCATATACATGTAGGATCCTTAGGTATGGCTTGAGTAGATGTTCTTATACCTCCAATGGTCTTCAAATTAAGGACAGCATTTGAGAGGGCCATTTTGTAATGGGTGCCTCAGGGGCTATATAACTTTACCATTTTTCTTCAGGCAAAATCCTCCCTTTATGGTTTATCCTCATGTCCACAGACTGATACTTCCCCAGAATAATTCTCCACATTCATCCTTTCTATGTGTGGTACTGATTCCCAAATACATATTATGAGGAGATGCTGAAATCATCATGATAGTGAGCAAAAGGCCATATTAGTTATGATAAAGGTGACTCTTGACTCAGAAATTGCTGAAACATGTTCCCTACATTCTAAAGCTCAGTATGCCTTCTACTAGTCCTAACTCAGAAAAGGCGACCCAGCAGATTAATTATTCTAAGTCCATATGGCAATTGGATTGATAAGCTGTAGTCTTCACCTGTCATACTTTTGAATCTCTCAAAGGAAAACAATGGAGGAGAGCAGGAGGTAAGGCAGAATTGAAAAATAAGAAAAAGAAATAATCTGGTATTAACTAATGTTCTGTCCAGTTCTGGTTCTGATTCCAAGGAGGAGACACACACAGTAATGCAATACACAAGAGGTACTTTATTCAAGCTATAGCTTGGGCCTCCACAAGAAGTGGAAGACCCCGAGCCTTTTCTAGACCTGGCTTATATAGAGGGGATAGGGATGGGGGGTTGTCCTGAAACCCAGGCACCAAAAGGGAAGACACATCAATATACCCATATGTTCCTCTTTAATATATGGTCATGGTGACCTAGGTCAGGTCAGTGAAAACTGAAGTTCTGAGATAACATATCCTTATGGTACTACATAAATAAGGACATGTCAATCTTAGTTCTTGGGATAAGGGATCCATTAGGGGGTCACCCGGAGAGCAAATTCCTGTGATATCAATCTGTTTCTTCATTCCTCACTTTTTTTTAGGAAAATGAGGAATCCTACTCATGGGAATGGGGTCCTCATAGGGGCATTGATGTTGTTTAAGGGTAGATATTGCTGTCTTGAGACCATGAGTTGGACTGTGTTAATCCGGTCTTTCATAAACTGGACCAAGCAATTGAGTATACAAGGCCCAAAAGCCAGCAGGAGGATGAGAATTACAAAGGGTCCTACAAATGTGGAGATCAGGGTGGTGAGCCAGGGGGATCAATTAAAGATTTGTTGGTACCAGGGTCCAGCCTCAATCCACGCTTTCTGGCGTTGGTCGAGGATTTTCTTAAGGTCTGCTAGAGATTCCCTAGCAATCCCTGCGTGATCGGCGTAGAAGCAGCATTCTTCTTTAAGAGCAACACACAGGCCTCCTTCTTGGAGGAATAGAAGATTCAG
Organism: Monodelphis domestica; assembly: GCF_027887165.1. NCBI lineage: Eukaryota > Metazoa > Chordata > Mammalia > Didelphimorphia > Didelphidae > Monodelphis > Monodelphis domestica. Next base: position 119,199,756 of record NC_077231.1, read on the forward strand.
CCCCCACAGATTCTGAAGCACTACTTCCAAGGGGGAAGTGAGGGATGCGGCGGATGTCAGTATCGACCGCAACATGTAGGGGGCTTAGTTCTGCTTTAAAGGAAAGAAGAGAGGCTATCCCCATTCTTAACCCTGCTAAACCAAAAATAGATGTGAGGGTCATGGCTAGTACTGGTTCACAGTGTTCCTGCAGGTGTGGAAGTTGCTGCCAAGCAGTTAGGAGCTGATCATTACTGTGATAGAGGATCCTGAGTAGGACCATAACTAGCAGACAGTATTTCTGAGATAAGGAAGTCATGGAAATGCAGGGCATTAGGCCTCAAGAAAGCCCATCGGGTTCCCTGGGGAAGAATGAGATACTTAGCTGAGGACTTTGGTGTATCGGGGATGCAAGTAGAAGGGGCTAGGGTAAGATTCCCAACACAGATGCCAGAACCTGTGATAGACTGGAGGGTAATGCCAACCTTTCAGTCTCCCCAGTCACACTTGGGAGGGGAATCACTCTGGGAGGAGTTGTAGCTGGCATTTAGGGCTATGGTGTCATAGCAGGGAGGGGCTACACTCAGGCAAAGCCAGCAATGAGAAGTAAGATTGGGGAAAGAAATGTTCAGGGAATGATAAGATTCTTAGACTATGGGCCACAGGGGGCTAAGAACAGCAGGGTGATACATAGGAAGGTTGGGGGCCAGGGATCACAAGGCAGGATTCAGTCCAGCTGAGGCAGGATTTGGTCCAGCTGTGGATGGGGCTCTGGATAAGGCTGGGGGTCGTAAAGCAAGATTCGGCCTAACTGCGACTGTAGCTGGCGTTCTGGGTACTGGTGATTTTTTGATTAGCAAAAGACACCCTGGGTCATATCTATCCAAATAGTAATGGAATCCCCAAGTTTTTCCCATCAACCAGCTATCATGGGTGGGTTGGATTACAATGAGGTTGATGTACTGGCAGTTTCCCTTTTTTAATGGTCGGGTGTGTCCTGTCCCATCAACCTCATGTGGGGTACAGCCATAAGGGCCCCACTGGAGTGTGAGCCACAGGTCAGGGACCCCAGGGACCCAGTCGGTGGCAAGGGTCTCACAGCCCCAATAAGCACAATAATAGTGATGGGGCTCATTGCAATAAGATTTACTAGGGTTTGAAGCGGGGCAGAGATAGTATCCGAGCTGGTTCAGGCAAGGGTTTATGGGGGCCAAATCACAAGGGTATGCTGTGAAGGAAGGGGCCTCTGATGTAGTGACTGACTTGATGACAACCTGGTCTTCCCACCTCTGCAGAGTCCATTGCCAGGGTTGATGGGGATTAGGAGATTCTTGTACCGAGTTAAGGGGTTGGCGGAGCAGGAAGTACAGGATCAGCCGGAGCCGCATTTCTACGGGTCAGTCTGAGCTTGAGTGGATTGGATGGGTGTTTATGGATAGTCCAGGAATCAGTGGGTGGCAAGTCAGCAGGTGTTGCTTTCCAGATATGGGAATGGTGTATCCAAGGTCCAATCCCATCCACTTTGAGTGCTGAGGGAGTAACAAAGAGGGTTACAAAAGGACCCTTCTACCAGGTCTGTAAGGAGCCTTTCTGATGTCTTTTAACCCACACCCAGTTGCCAGGTTGGTTAGGGTGGGGGTCATAAGGGACAGGTTGAAAGAGGTCCCTGACTTGAGGCCAAAGGCCCTTCTGAAAATGTGCTAGACTCAACAGCATAGGCCATAGTTCAGGAGGTATGTTTCTTCCCTTCGGGTTTGGGAGTGTGGGAAGAATGAAGGGAGGGGGGGTAGGAAACCATACAGAATTTCATAAGGGGTTAAGGATGAGGGTTCCGGGGTGTTCTGGACTCAGAACAAGGCCAAGGGAAGGAGGGTCATCCAGTCTACTCCAGTCTCGAGGACCAATTTGGTTAAATTCTCCTTAATTGTTCTATTCATCCTCTCTACCTGGCCTGAACTCTGGGGATTATATTCACAATGCAACTTCCAATTTTTCTCCAGAGCTGCGACCACCCCTTGTGTAATTTTGCTCACAAAGGCGAGACCATTGACCCATAATGGAGGGATGATTTCTTCAAGAAGCTTTTTGGCAACTATTAACACAGTTTCGGTCTTAGTTGGAAACACCTCTGGCCATCCTGAGAAGGTATCAACTAGAAAAAGGAGATATTTAAACCCAAACTGGTCAGGTTTTATTTCAGTAAAGTCAATTTCCCAATGTTGGCAAGGCCTTTGTCCCCTTATCCTCTGCCCAATATGTTTGTCAGGTTTGGCTGCATGGAGGAGTTGGAATGCTGTGCAGGAATTGTACAGTTGGAAAAGGAATCGGCTTCTCTATATATGCTTGTCCTTTGTCCAAGAGTTGTGCAAGTTTTCAGGCTCCTATGTGGGAGAGGTGGTGCAAGTGAGTAGTAAGGAGCTGCCCTAATGCCTCTGGAAGGAGTAGATTCCCATCGGGGTCAAGGTACCAAGCTCCCTCTGCTTGTCCTAGGTGGCTCTTGATCCAAGTAATGTCTTCCTAAGTATATTGGGGTTCTCCATCAGATGGTGATGGGATGGTAGTAGTGGTGAGGATTGTGACTTGTCCCCGAGCTGCCTGTTTGGCTGCCCAATCTGCCAATCTGTTCCCTTGGGCTTTCAAAGACTCTCCCTTTTGATGCCCAGGAATATGTACCACAGCCACTGCTTTTGGTTCCCAGACCACTGATAGGAGATCCTGGATTTCAGGAAGATTATGGACTGGGGCTCCACCAGAGGTAACAAACCCCCTTTCCCGATATATCAGGGCATGCACATGCAGGGTGGCAAAGGCATACCTGCTGTCCATACATACTGTGGTTCTTTTCCCTTCTGTTTTCCTAAGGGCTTGTGTTAGGGCAACCAACTCAGCTTTTTGGGCTGAGGTTCCTTTGGGTAAGTCAGCCCTGGCCAAGTGGTACCCATTTTCAAGAAAGCTGATGCCATCCGTGAATAGGATTAGGTCATTGTTTGGTAGGGGTTCATCTAGTAACCCGGGTTGAGCAGTGATTGCTTCTGCTAAAACCTCTCCACAATCATGTATAGGGGCCAGATTGGTAGGAGATGGATTGGGGAGTAGGGTAGCCGGGTTGAGTGAAGAGATGAACCTGAACAAGATGGGTGAAGTATCTAATAACAATGATTGGTAATGTGCCAGTCTGGCGTGCGAAAACCAGCAGCTCAGCAGCTATTTCAATACCCCCTCAATAACATGGGTGGTAGAGAGAATTAAAGATTGTCCATAAGTCAGTTTGTCAGCATCCTTAGTTAACAAGGCAGCCGCGGCTACAGTGCGAAGACAAGGGGGCCACCCAGCTGCTACAGGGTCAAGGCATTTTGAAAGATATGCCACTGGTCTATTCCAGGGTTCTAATCTTTGGGTTAACACCCCTTTTGCAACCCCATGTTTCTCCTCGATAAAGAGTTGGAAGAGTTTTTTGGGGTTTGGAAGTGTTAGGGCTGATGCCTCAAGCATGGTCCTACGAAGGTGTTGGAAGGCCTCGTCAGCCTGTGGGGTCCATTCCCAGTTTGAGGATTCTTTGGTCAGATTGTATAAGAGCTGAGCAATTTCAGAGAAGGAGGGTATCCTCAATCTGCAATACCCCATAGAGCCAAGGAACTCACAGAGCTGCCTGGCTGTGGAGGGAAGTGGAATCTGCAGAATTGTGTCTTTCATGGCTTGAGTTACCATCTATGGCTACCTTTCAGTTTATACCCCAGGAATTTGACTTCTTGCTGGACCAGTGATGCCTTTTTGGCACTTACACGGGAGCCTAAGTGGTCCAAGGTCTTTAAAAGAGCTAGGGCGGCTTGCTCGCAATCAGCTGAGGTGCAGGTGGCCAAAAGAAGATCGTCCACATATTAGAGGAGGGTGACCTCAGGGTAGGTAGTTCAAAAATCTTGAAGGTCCTGAGCCAAGACTTCCCTGAAAAGTGTGGGACTATTTTTGAACTCCTGAGGTAGCCTAGTCCAGGTGATTTGTCAGGAGGTCTGGGTACTCTCATTAAACCATTAGAATGCAAAAATTGGCTTACTGGAGGGTGCCAGGGGTAAGGTGAAGAAAGCATCCTTCAGATCTAGAGCAGTATACCAGGTCAAGTTGGGAGAGAGGAAGCTGAGTAAGGTGTAGGGATTAGGCACAGTTGGGTGCCTAGCATTCAACTCTAGAGTTCACTTCCCTTAGGTCCTGGACTAGGTGGTATTCTATCCCCCACCCCCCCACCCCCGGCTTCCGGATCAGAAGTAAGGGAGTATGCCAGAGGGAGTGACAAGGTACCAGGATACCCAAGCCTAGGAGTCTGTTGATCTGAGGGGTGATACCTCTTCGGGCCTCCAGGGTCATAAGGTATTGTTTAATCTGAATAGGCATTGCACCTGGTTTTAAGGTGACAATGATGGGGAGTTGGTTTTTGGCCAGACCTACCCCAGAGAGTTCCACCCATACCCCAGGGGCCGAATCCACCCACAACTGGATGTCCTTTCGGATGGAAGTTGGCAGTTGGGAGTAGAGGGGCTCATAGAGGCAGTATTCTTCTGGGAGGGTTAAAGTCAAGATCTATAAGGGGGGCTCCAGTATTGTCTGTGACAGAAACTGCTGAATCTGTAAAATGAATGTGGGCCCCAATTTTGTGCAAGAGATCCCGGCCCAATAAGGGAGCAGGACTCTCTGGAATAATGAGAAAAGAGTGGGACACCAGATGAGATCCTAGATTAACAGAGCATTTCGCAGTCCAATTATAGATGCGGGTTCCAGTGGCCCTTTGGACCCAACTAGGCCATGAAGAAACATCTCCAAGGGGGTTCCTAAGGACAGATTTTTCAGCTCCAGTGTCTACCAAAAAGTTAATTAGTTTTCCCTCCACTTTAGCGGTTACCCAGGACTCAGGGAGGGATGACAAGTCTCATCCTCTTCAATCATCCTTTCCTTAAGGAGCAAGGATATTTTGCCTTCTCTCTCACCACCACCTCCCCCCAGCAGAGTTGAGGGCAATTTCATGTCCAGTGGCCCTCTTTGCCACAGTTAAAACACCCGTTCCTCCGCCCTGGTAGCCTTTGAGGGATAGTTCTATAGGGTATCCCCTGAGGTCTTGGATTTCCCATTGGAGGAGTCTGAGGCGTCTGAACCAGGCTGGCTGCCAGGAAGCGGGCCACCTCTCTTTGGCATCTATAATTTTTCTGCCTCTCTTCCTGCCTGTGTTTCTCTTCCCTTTCTTCTCTCCTTTTTCTCTCCTCTTTTTCTTCCAGATCCTTCCTTTTGTCCCTATCTTCTGGAGTTTCTTGGGTAATAAAAACCCTCTCCACAATTCGTAAGAGGTCAGATATACTCTGGTTCCCTAAATCCTCCATCTTCTGGAGCTTGCAGCGAATATCTGGTGCCGCTTGGTTAACAAAGGCTATAAGGATGGCAGCCCGACTAGTTTCTGCTTGGGGGTCCATTGGGATATACAGCCAGAATGCTTCTTGCAGGCATTCTAAAAAAGCTGAAGGATTTTCATCTGCCCCTTGCCTTATCTAAATTAACCGTGGCCAAATTAGTGGGCTTGCGGGCTGCAGTCCAGAGACTGGTCATGAGAATCTGGTGATAGACAGAGAGATGCTCCCTACCTTCAGGTTGTTCAAAATCCCAACTGGGATGAGTGAGAGAGAAGGCTTCTTTGATGAGGTGTTGCTGAGTTATGGGATGGCCGTCGACCCCATTAAGCACATTTTTGCAGGCTTCCGTGAAGATGCATCCACGCTCTTTGAGGGTGAAAAGGACCTGCAAAAGCTGCTGACAATCATCCCAAGTGGGACTGTGGGTAGACATAATAGACACACATAGATCAATTAGTTTTGGGGGCTCCTGGGAAAAAGGAGAGTTTGGGGTCTTCCAATTATAGAGGTCACTGGAAGAAAATGGCCAATATTGGTAAAGTCGGGGGGGGGGGGGGGCCTGGAACTGACGGACACACGACCTGCACAGGTAAGATGGCGCTAGGAGAAGAAGGATTCTCTGTCTTGGGGTCCGGGGTTGGCATGCTCCCTCTTCCCCTTGTGTGACTTGCTGGGAGACTAGAGTGGGGCTAGCCACTGCGACTGCCTCCTCCAGAAGATGATTTAGATCAGAATACAAGGAGGCATAAGGAGGTAGGGAAGGATCAGGGGGGGCTATTGTCTGAATCCTGTAGAACTGGTTTCTTGGGTGAGGAAGGGGGGAAGTGGTTGCCTGTAGTTGGAGGGCCAGAACTTGGGGAGAGTCCTGCCTTGTGGGGGGTAGGGAAGGGGAAGGTTGCAAAGGTTGTAGGAAGGGTGGCTTCAGAGCCAGATCCTGCCAGGCAATTATATATGGGACCTGATCTGGGTGACCAGAGGGTCCAGGGTCCAGGATACGGGAACTGAGGCAGGAGATGACCCCCAAGTTAAAGGTGCTTTCAGCCATCCAAGCTCAAGGGTAGGCCACTCTGAATATATATATATATATATATATATATATATATATATATATATATATATATATATATATATATATATATTTATATATTCATTAATAGGTGACAAGGCATCCCTTCTTAATGGAGAGGGAGAGATTTTGGGTTCGCTCCTTAAAGACGGAGAAGTGAGCCAGGACCAAGTCTAAGGGGGTAGATATTTGTTGGTCCATGAGGACTATTAAAGGCCCAAATATATAAAGACACATGAGACAAACAGTAAAGGCCAGACAACAAATAGACGTGGAAGATAAACAACAGAGATACTGACTTTTACTAGCTTTCGGGGCAGGTACGAGTACACTCCCCTGACCCCAGGGGCTTATCTTAGAGATCCTATTCCTCGGCACATCTGCCAGAATGGAAATTTTTCACACTCACCATCTAATGGTGCTCCTTAGGATTCATTAGGTCCTCAGAGGACTCGAACCTCTGTTGCAGGGACCCAGTCCCTGCCCCAAGTCCAACTTGGGCAGGGGGCCTCTAACCACCCTGAAGTTTCTACTGAGCACCCTTAACAAATCCTCTAGATGAAAAACCTCACAATCTCTCAAAACAATACTTCAGCTTCCCGGCCATTCCAGCCCAGCATCTCGCGGGACTTGGGAACCATGTATTTGGCAGGTCCTCACTCAGAAATAGGTGAAAGGGGGTCTTAATGGATCCAACTTGGCAATAGGCTCTCTCCGTATAATCTGCAGAGCACAGAATCTGCCAACCACTGAGCCTTATGCTGCAATCCAGACTCTCCCTTCCCCATACACATTCACACAAACACACTCAGATTTCCCTTCAGGGGTTCAAGTACCTTTACCACTGTGTGGTCCAAACCTTTGGAATCCTGGATGAGCTCCCAAATATTCTGTCCAGTTCTGATTTCAATTCCAAGGAGGAGACACACACAGTAATGCAATACACAAGAGGTACTTTATTCAAGCTATAGCTTGGGCCTCCACGAGAAGTGAAAGACTTCAAGCCTTTCCTAGACGTGGCTTATATAGAGGGGATAGGGATGGGGGGGTTGTCCTGAAACCCAGGCACCAAAAGGGAAGACACATCAATCTTAGTCTCTGCTACCCAGATGTTTCTCTTTAACATATGGTCATGGTGACCTAGGTCAGGTCAGTGAAACCTAAAGTTCTGAGATAACATATCCTTATGGTACTACATAAATAAGGACATGTCAATCTTAGTTCTTGGGATAAGGGATCCATTAAGGGGTCATCTGGAGGGCAAGTTCCCATGATATCAGTCTGTTTCTTCACTAAGATACTGTCAAACAGTGCTCATAAGCTAAGCAAAGGCAGACTAATTCTGATTTAGAGTGGGACAAATATAGCCAAAAAAATGGAGCTCATCTTTGTGGGCTTGCTCTGTGCTCTTGGTCAGTTCTGCCATGTAACTGATGTACTTGGCAACCAAAAAATAATGATGCTCAGGTAAGATGTTTGGCCACTAGGAGTTTAATGCCACACTAGACTATTTCTAAATCTGATTCTATGGGGCAAAACACAAGTCAATTAATGGTTATCTCAGTTTCCCCATTTAATTTACTCTGGATAATGCTTATGTCCACCTATTCAATTCACAACATGAGTGTCTAATGATAATGTCTACTGTGCGTACAATGTGTTTTGAACTTACATGAAAGGAACTGTAGAAATGGTAGGTCTGTACACACAAAAGGCTTATTATGATTAAGAGTGCTATTCAGTATCATGCTGTGATATTCATAAGGTAAGGGGTGTTTGTTTTCTTCTTCTTCTTTTTAAAACTTTAGGATCCAGCCAAATTCCAGTTAAGGGAATTACATTGTGCTTTGTGAAGGTCTCCCTCCCCCTAGCCATTCCAATTCCATTGTGCACAGTTCTTTTCTCTCCTGGCCTTTAGCTGCTCTCTCCTCTTCCCAGATATTTCACCCCTGCTGAGATCCACCTGAGAAACTGCTGCATTTGTGAGGAAAAAGAATAAAAAACAACTGAATGGTTTTCAGAGACTTGGGCCTTGGGATTCCAAAAAAAAAAAAAACTGAAGGGGCTCAAGCAAGGTAAGCTTGTTATTCTTTCTTTCTCATTCATCACAATAATTTCAGTGATTGAGAAACTTTCTATGGGGTCCTGGCATTTGAATGAAAGAGTTGTTCTTTGAGACATGTTAGACAGACTCTTGTTTTTTTTGCATGGGCATTGTACCCCCAGAAACTCAGGCAAACTATTATCAGGGAAATTCTTTTGCTCCCTTTGGCCCTCCTGACTCCCAACCCAATACCCCTCTCACCTATAATAGGCTGACATCTCTACAACTATTCTCAGCTCTGAAGAAGCTACAGAAGACTGAGACCATCACCTCTTTGTCACTTAGATATTTGGAGAAGGGGGAGATAGCATGGGAATTGTACCCCCAGAAACTCAGGAAAACTATTATCAGGGAAATTCCTTTGCTCCCTTAGGCCCTCTTGACTCCCAATCCAAAACAAAGATTATCCTCCTTTGATTGCCCCATTGAATTGAGATGGACAAAGAGATACATCCCATTCATTCATCCAACAAATCAAAAGAAACACCCCCATGCCCTTGGGCAAACCTTCCACCAAATCCTTGCTCCAGAATCATACCCTTACAGTTGTAAAGAATATAAAACCCCCATAATTGAGGCATTCTGGGAGCAACCTCCCAGGATGCTCCACTCATGCTGTCTTGCTTTCCAAAAATTCAACATTACTAATAAATCTCTCTCTTTACTTTTAAGCTGTTTCGGAGTCTTGAATTCTTTTTTTTTTTAAACCCTTACCTTCCTTCTTGGAGTCAGTATTGGCTCCAAGGCAGAAGAATGGTAAGGGTTAGGCAATGGGGGTTAAGTGACTTGCCCAGGGTCACATAGCTGGGAAGTGTCTGAGGTCAGATTTGAACCCAGGACCTCCCATCTCTAGACCTGGCTCTCAATCCACTGAGCTACCCAGCTGCCCCCACAGAGTCTTGAATTCTTGAGGAAGGTATTCTTCCCAAACCCCAGGGATACACCTCTATATCCCACAATAGTTTGGGGTGGGAACAGAACATAAAAGTATGGTCTGAATGGTATCCATAGAGATTCAGCCCCTATGCAAGTAGTATGGGCCCTTTACTTCCAGAATTGCACCATGTGAAGTCCACTCATGTCCCATTTAGCATCCTCTGTATTAAGTCACAGAACCTGTCATTCCCCTGATAGACATGAAATGAGAAATTAGTGTGTTATTCTCAAGTTATGAAAAGTTATTAATATCTAAATATTGGTATCTCCCCTTACCCCATTCTTACAAAAACTTTACAGCTTTAAGTGAGCTAGTCTGGGAATTGCCCATGGTCTTAGATCCAGAAGTACTTCTGAGAAATCTTAAGTACCAAACCTGAGTAGCCTTTTGTCTTTGAAGACTCTCCAATTGTATCTTTGTATTTGGATCATTGAAGCTTCTAACAGGTCAAGCTGATCCTCTCATCAGCCCCTCCTACATAATCCAGTCTAAACTACTCTCCTCTTTGTATCTGTCTCCAACTTCCTGGTCATTTCTTTAAAATATCAATTTGCTTGGATATTTCCATTATGAAGCAATTCTCCAATTTCTTAAAGATATTAGTTAGCTTAAATATGTTCATTGTAAAGCCAATGTAAATCTATTCAATACTCTGTCCCCAACTATTGTAAAATGTTTTACTCCCTTCTGGAGACTTGATTACATCTGGATTCTCCTATAAGTAAAGGATTTTTCAGTGAATTTTTGGGCATTTTTCTTGGGTCAATAACTTGAGGCAGTGCCCTGAATTTTCTCTGTAATCCCTTGAGGGTATCTGTCTTGGGTTCACAACTTGAGATAATGCCCATTCCCCCATCTCTCTCTCAATAAAGCATTATATTTTGAATGATTAATTTCCATGGTCATATATTTTTAATAAGTGGTAAAAGGGGGTGACCTTTGAAGTTTTAATGTCCCCTCTATTTCCACTCCATATAGTCCCTTAGAGATCTGGAACTATTCAAAGGCTTTCCCTGGAAATCAGGGCACTGATGTCAATGGCAATGTGGCTGATAGTAAGCAAGACAATTTGAATTTGGACTTAAAGGTGGGAAGGATAGCTTGTGAAAAGTCCTTGTCCTTATTGAAGCACAGTCCCCAAACCCAGATACTGAGAGATTGATTTTCATGAACTAGTAAAAGTGAAGAGTCAGAGGGAAAAGAAAACATGGTAAGCACAGCTCAAATCCAGTCTCTTGGAAAGCAAACACAAAATCTTGATCTTGTTTCAAGATAAAAAGCTGCTTCCTTGCCTTCTCCATATCTTAAAGTTTTTCAGTGTCAGAGCTAGAAGAGATTTTTTAATCATCAAGTCCAGATCCTATCCTATAGATGAGGAAATCTAACCCTACAGCTCTGTGGGGCTATTGTCACTTCCTTACTAGGTATCTGATCATCAATCTGATGACTCCTGCTACTTTTCAAGTTCTAGCCCTCATTCTAAGACAATTAAGTTAAGACTTTATCTATTTCATCTATTTCATTTTTCCCACTGTACCAAAGAAAATAGTTTGGGGGTCAGAATTGACTGGAGACAAGAAGATTGGAATGGACAGAACAAACCATTTTGCAGGGAATTGATACCCAAGATAAGTAAAGAGATAATAAGAGAGTACTTCCCTCAAGTTAAAGAGTTCAGGTCATTAGATTTGGACAAACTGTACCCAAAGGCACTGAAAAAACTTGTGAGGAGTACTGGACCACTTAAAGAATCATTACAGGAGGAGAGCCGTGGTACAGAAACTGGGCACAAATTTTTGTCCTCTATTTTAAAGGATCAGTTAAATACTTCCTCATCTTCTCTACTACATGTTAAATGTCTTTGGGGCTATTCCAATCCTCTCCTCCCTTTTTCTAGATTCAGAATTCGAGGTATTTTTCCTTGGAAAAGCTCATCCTTCTTTTATATCCCTTGACACTTCCTCTCCTGTCTCTTCTGGGAACTTGCTTCATTGACCATCTCTACTATTTTTTCCTTTAATTTTTTTTTACTACAGATATTTGAAGATCTCCCTGAGGCAAAGGGAAATAACTGACCTTTAGGCTATCATTTTATCTCATTTCTTCTCTTTCCTTAACAAGTATCTAGAAGTCTGCTCTCAGTGTCTTAATTTTCTCATGATCTCCTCATTCATTAATCCTTTTAGAACGGATTTTCCTCCCTACCATTTTATTGCATTTCCACCCCCTCAAGGTGACTATGGTGACATGGGCATGGCAGCCCCAGAAACTCAGACAAACTATTATCAGGGAAATTCCTTTGCTCCCTTTGGCCCTCCTGACTCCCAACCTAAAACATCCAATGACTCCTATAGCACCCTGAGATGATTGTCCTCCTTTGATCCTCCTTTAGATTTAAGATGGACAGAGAGATACACTTCTAGGCTACACCTTGATTCTATGGGGCTGTATCTTAGATGTCTGTCTGTTCCCTAAAACTAAAGAATCTTTTATGAGGGTCATTCCCTATGTCTCCAGGCAGACCCCAGTCAGATGACCAACCCCCGCCACCAAATGCCTGAATGGCTACCACTCTAGAGTCACATCCACACTGTGACACAGCATCTATTATAAGAGTATAAAATCCCCAGAATTGATAGGTTCTGGGAGCAGCCTTCCGTCCTGCTGTTCCCCCTGTACTATCCTCCTGGCCATTCTCAACATTATTTTCTAAATTAATACATTTCTCTTTTTATTTTTAAGCTAAGTTTCAGAGTCTTGCATTCTTGCAAAAAGGTATCCTTCCTGAACTCCAGGGGTGTCCCTCTTCACGACATATGGTAGGAGAATTATCTATTTTATGTTATTTGGTCTGGTTTCTTGTTAAGGGATCAAGGAAGAATCTTTAGGATTTGACTAGTTTAGGGGACTAGGACTTGAATCACTGGTAGGCTTCCCTGGTTGTCCAAGGCATTAAAAAGGCCTAGCCTGAGAGGAATTGAATGCCATTCCTCTCCTAAAGCAATTTAAGATCATATTCAGTTCATTTATTCATTTTGGGGGATTGGGACTGCCTCAGGAAGTGAGTACCCTTGAATCACTGAAGGTCTTACAACAAAAGCTGGGTGGTCCCTTGTTGAAGTTGTTGTAGAGGAAATTCATGATTCCCATATAGTATTAGATGACTGTCCCTTACCATTCTATAATTCTTTGATCTTATCATTCATAGCCCTAGAGCCAGCAGGGAGAAGGAATGAATTAAGAAAAGACCTACTAACTGAGTTTCTCTGGTATTTAGCCTTCTTGGGAAAAAGGTTTAGTCTTATATGTCCCCAGAAAGGTCATGGCTTTAATTTAGTGGAAATTCTCCACTATTTACAAACCTTGGGAATGGAGAAAGATTCTCTCCTTTTGTGAAACTCTGAATCTCATTACTCAAGCCGATCTCCTCTTCCTCTTCTTACAATGTGTTGGAGAAGGGATCCTAAAGCTAGCATTCTCTTAGTTCAGCAAAAACCCCTAACATAGTAAGGACATACAACAAGTAAACAACAGCATTCAACTTGAGCTTTGGTGTATATCCTTGGTAGCACACAGAAATATTTATGATTGGTACATCACCAAGATAGGGCAACTCGAATGATCTTAGGCATTTACCAACTCTGCAAAGCGTAGACTTCATATGGTTGGGCCTTTTGTGCTCCTAGATTCCAGGAAGCTGAGTCAGGGAAGTTGGGGCCAATTAGGTCCCCAAAGTAGCTTAGTAAAGAAAGCTGGAGTCAATCAGGTCCCTGGGGCAGTTTTATTATCTTCTAGTCAAAGGTCTTTGTTCTGAAAGTGGGAGAAAAGAAGCTAAATCATGGAAATACTGGTCCTTTCACAAGATGTATCTATCTCTTTGGGTGGAAGTCAGTGACACCTCCTTCCCCCATATGAGGAGAGACAGAGAAACAGAAGAGATGCCATGACATATCTGAGAAGTCTGTGTGTTAATGCTTGAATTAAATGTTTAATAATATAGGGTCTGGGAGGTCTTTGGCAAGAGGTATGGTACTGAGGCATTGTTAGTGGCAACAAAACCAGATATCCTAGCAACCAGGCCTGATGGTAATAATAACTGACATTCCTTTATCACACATTAGAGTTTGAAAATTGCTTTACAAAACATTATGTTATTTGAGCCTCATAACAACAACCCTGTGTTGTAGTTATTACAGGAATTATTTCTATTTTACATGAAGAAACCTGGGGCTCAGAGATATTAAGCATTTTACATTTGCCACACAGCAAGTAGTAAATGGAGGATTCCAATATAAATCTTCTTAATTCCAGGTCTAGCACTCTAGTTATGACACCATACTCTTTTCTTTAATATGATCCTATCTTCTCTTATGGTTATGTTCCCCATTTATAATAATCCTAATAGTTGACACTTACCTTCTGTCTTAGAATAAGAGCTAGGCAATGGGGGTTTAAGTGACTTGCCTATGGTCACAGAACTAACCAGTGTCTGAGGTCACATTTGAACCCAAGACCTCCCATCTCTAGGCCTGGATATCTATCTACTGAACCATCTAGCTTCCTTTAACAACTGACATTTTGGTAACAATTAAAGATTTACAAGGCATTTAAATTATTTCTTCCTACATTTGATAAAGGAAATGTGAAATGTGAAGAGTTAAAAGCCCTGGTAGATGACAGAGATTAGAGGAAGCTTCCTTTACTGCAGCATAGACTGAACGCATGGAAATGAATCCAGAGCTCGAAACAGCAGATGATCATAACAGCTTGGTACCATCAGTGTCTTGCTGTACACTCTTGTGTTATCTTGGCACAATCTCAGTATACTCCAGTTGTGCAGCCAGAATCACTAGTTCTGAATCAGATTATGATTTTAGCAAGATGGAATAGAGATAAAACTTAAAAACATAGAATTAAGTTGTGGGCTGATCAAAATGATTTCATGCTGGTAAAAGTTAGGAGCAGATTGGCTATAGCATTTTCTAAATATGAAAGTAGTATCATGGGGAAAGTAAGCATCTACTTGATAACTTTTTATCTTCATCTCTTTCACATCATGATTACTTCTACTTCTGGTGAGTCATATAATTTTTTTTTTAAAAACCCTTACTTTCCATCTTGTAATCAATACCATCTATTGGTTCCAAGGCAGAAGAGTAGTAAAGGCTAGGCAATGGGAATTAAGTGACTTGCCCAGGGTAACACAGCTGGGAAGTGTTTGGGGACATATTTGAACCCAGGACCTCCTGTCTCTGGGCTTGACTCTCAATCTACTGAGCCACCTAGCTATTCCCATTCATATAATTTTAATAAAATCAAAAAAACCTAGAAAGCATTGCTAAAGATTATGATTATTTGAGCAAAATCTATAAACCTTTAGGGCAAAGGTGGTGTATTCATTTCCACTGCTTATGAAAGGTAGGGGATTGAGAAATGAAAAGCTAATTCAGGAAGTGAAAGTGAGTAAACAAGATCTTTGAGAAAAGGATTTGAATTTCTGGACTGTAGCTTAAAATATAGGAATAATAGGGTACTGACCAAAGAGAAAGACAAGAAGACAGTAAAAATTATTTGCTTGGACCCTTATGAAAGGATTTTAAAGAAGAATTATTCTCCAATGGGTAAATGTTAAAGGAAATGAATAGGCAATTTTCAAAGGAAGAAATAGAAATTTTCAATCATTATATAAATTCAATTGTCCTAATTAGAATTATGCAAGTTAGAAAATTATTAGGAAATTAGAAAATTTTAGAAATTAGAAAAATGCAAGTTAAAACAACTCTGAGGTGCAACCTAATATATATCAGATTGGATGGCCAAAAAAGAAAGATAATGACAAATGTTAGAGATATTATTGGAAAATACCTCATATCCCCCCCCCCCAATACTTTTGGTGGAATGGAAATCATTTTGTTATTCTGGAAAGCAACTAAGAACTATGTCCCCTAAATCACTAAACCATGTGTACCTTTTTACTCAATAGTACTACTACTACTAGGAAAGAAAGAAAGAAAGAGAGAGAGAGACAGAGAGAGGGGGGGGAGGGAGGGAAGGAAGGAAGGAAGGAAGGAAGGAAGGAAGGAAGGAAGAAAGAAAGAAAGAAAGAAAGAAAGAAAGAAAGAAAGAAAGAAAGAAAGAAAGAAAGAAAGAAAGAAAGAAAGAAAGAAAGAAAGAAAGAAAGAAAGAAAGAAAGAAAGAAAGAAAGAAAGAAAGAAAGAAAGAAAGAAAGAAAGAAGAGAGAGAGAGAAAGAAGAAAGAAAGAAAGAAAGAAAGAAAGAAAGAAAGAAAGAAAGAGAGAGAGAGAGAAAGAAAGAAAGAGAGAGAGAAAGAAAGAAAGAAAGAGAGAAAGAGAGAAAGAAAGAGAGAAAGAAAGAAAGAGAGAAAGAAAGAAAGAAAGAAAGAAAGAAAGAAAGAAAGAAAGAAAGAAAGAAAGAAAGAAAGAAAGAAAGAAAGAAAGAAAGAAAGAAAGAAAGAAAGAAAGAAAGAAAGAAAGAAAGAAAGAAAGAAAGAAAGGAAGGAAGGAAGGAAGGAAGGAAGAAAGAAAGAAAGAAAGAAAGAAAGAAAGAAAGAAAGAAAGAAAGAAAGAAAGAAAGAAAGAAAGAAAGAAAGAAAGAAAGAAAGAAAGAGGGAAGGAGGGAAGGAGGGAAGGAGGGAAGGAGGGAAGGAGGAAGGAATATGGAAAGAAATAGAAGAGGTTCATTATCTTTTTTTAATAATGCAGAGTTTAGAAAAAATCAGAAAGAATCATGGATAAGTTGTATACCTTTGAATGTTACAGGTTAAACTTAGATATTTAAAATGAAAAACAAATGATACATTAGACATATTCAATTTTATGTTCAATCTAGGTTCTCCTCAGGAAGAGATATTTTGTAGTCTCTTGCAAAATCAGCAGAATACTTGATACAATATATTTATGTATATAATATAAATTCCAATACTTTGTTACAAGGATGATTATCTCAGCATTCGTGGTAATCAGTCCACTACTATATTGTTTAAATTTATAGTAGCATCACATGCAGTAGAAATAGTAGAAATGAAGAGTACCTTTTGACAGACTGCTTTAGTGTTTATGTGTCTAAATATGTAGGACATTCCATGCTCAATGTCTAATAGTGTATACATATTGTGACAGAGGCTGGCACTAAAAAATATTGCCAGGCTGAAGAGTGTGTGAAATTGATCACCTCAATGGGGGAGGGGCCCCAGGAATGCTGAGGAGAGAAGACTCTGGCTGGGAAAGGAGTTGGTCTTCTCTTTGGTCTCAGAAGCTGGTGAAAAAAGTTGTAAAAAGACTTTCTCCTGAGGATTACCCACTTTTCCTGCTGGTGACTAGAAATCTTTCCCCCCAACACTTCCCATTTGAAAGGACTTTCTGAAGAGAAACCTGAGCAGACTTTACCTCAGCTCCTGTTGCCCAGGGGTGAGTCAACCTGACTTTCTCTCAGGGGGCTCAGGCTGCCAACGCCTGAGTTCCCCCCAAACTTGAATAGGGAGGGGAAAGGGTTTAGATAGAGACAAGGACCCCATTTTCCCACTTTCCTTTTCCCATTCTTCCCTGCCCATTATTCCTTTTGTATTACCTGATTGAATTGACATTAAAAGTTATCTGTTCCCCAAGCTGAGTATGAGTGAACAGATCAAAGGGAGACCCTTTGGTCTCGAGTAGTGGAGGAGGGACAAGAGGGAGAAGAGTGAATCAGGGAGAACAGCTTTAGCTAAGGAGAGAAGGCAGAAGGGGGAAAATCTTCAAACCCCCTCTCCTCTCTCTGAGCCAACCCTAAACATCAGCTGTCTCCCCTGAACCCTGCTTTGAGAAGAGGGGTCTCCTCTCTTTCCCCCTCTCAATACTGAAAGTCTTAATCTTTTTTAATACAATATCCATGACTTCCTAGTATACAAGTAAATAAACATAAACAAAGAAAAAACTAAAAGCTGTCAATGCAATATTAACAGGCCTAATAATAACAAATATACAAAGTAATAGTGTATATGCAGATATGCAAACAACAAAAAAAACACATAGCTAACCCATAAATGTTGCTGTTATGTAATGAGCAAAAGGGAAGCCTTGATGTATTGATTTCCTTTTGGCCCAGAAATTAACCGAACCAACAAAGTGTTAAGGTTGTTGTTGTTGTTGTTTTATTTCAAGTCCAAAAATACATCTATTAACCTCTTTTGTTGTTGTTGTTTAGTTGTATCTGCCCATTTGAGGTTTTCTTGGCAAAAATACTGAAATAGTTTGCCATTTCCTTCTCTAGATCATTTTACACATGTAGATCTGAGGCAAATAGGGTTAAATGACTTGCCCTGGGTCACATAGTTAGTAGGTATTTGAGGCCAGATTCAACTCAGAAAGATGTCTTCTGACTCCAGACCTGGAACTCTATCCATTCAGCTACCTAACTGCCACCTGTTGCCCCTTTAATGAATCTAAAAAAAGAAATTTAATAAGGATTGTTAAAAACTGAATTAGAACTCTGGTCCTTAATTTCCATCGAGGTTATTAATATTTACTTGAATATGAGAAGACAGATAGAGATTGAAGCTTATTCTCAAACTAGCCATGGTGGGTGCTCCTCTCATAGCTCTCTCTCTCAGCCACTGCCTTTTCACTGCTGGATCCAAGGGAATAGAGAGACCACTTTCTGGACCCCCTTCTCTGATTCATCCCCTAATACCCCACATCAGTATCCCACTCCTTTCTGGATAAAATGCCTAGGTCATTGTCCTGTGACCCATGATGGAGTGTACTTAAGTGACATAAAGTTAGCACAGGACACTGGTAGGACCCCAGTATGTAAATTCTGGAAGGGGGGGTTCTCTTCACACAATCCCCCTTTTGATTCTTTGGGAGACCAGCATATTAAAAACTCCCTTGGGGTTTCTAGGAGATTGACATGTCAGGTTTCCCCAATGAATCATTACACATTTAATTTTTCCCTTCTATTTGATTTTTGGGTTTTTGGTTTTCTTCTGAGCATTGACTCATATACTCTATAACTCAGCCATGTATCCTGGGGTGATTCTAGTGTTGGTTGACACCCTCCTGGGGAGGGTGATTGTATAATTATCCTAAATTCCAAAGTTTAGGATCTTTCAAAGCAATTTTAGGAAAAGAAAATCACCAACACCCCGAATCAAAACAGCAAAACTTTTGGAGATCTTCTGGAGGTGCCTACAGAAACCATATACAAAATCAAAAGATCCACAGTGAACTTTGGGATTTAATGAACTGAACTTAAGGGGGTTGCACATATCATTTACTGTGAATGTAAACTCTTATGCCAAAGGGGAGTGCCTCATAATTGGCTTTTTGTCAATGCTTCTATCAAATCATTTTTGTGTTCTTTCTCCTTTATCTTCCTTCCCTCTTTCCCCCCAAATTGTTATAATTCCCTCTTTGTAAAGTGCAATATTTTATACAACACCAGTAAGAGAATCTTTAGATGTATAAATTGGATATGTGGAATGATTCATTTGGGAGATTTGGCATGTTAATCTTCCAGAAACCTTAAGTGAGAAGATTTTAACCTGCTGGTCTCCCAATAGAATCACAGGGGGGAGTGTCAAAAGTGAATTTCTCCATTTTCAGTGTCACTTTTTTGATGTTATCCCTCAGTGACCTGGAGGTCAAATACGACTGAGTAAATTCAGAGAAAGGAAATTAAAGAACTAATGAATTAATGAGATATAAAACTGATTTCACAGGCACTTTCCCCCTGGGAGACCCAGGCAAATTAAGAAACTATGGTTGGTTCCTGAGATGTGATATGTGAGAGTTAGTGGGTGGAGAAGAAAAATTTTAAGTTTAGACCAGGAGCTTGTCTTGGTCTTTGGTGTGTTCATGGAAGAACAAAGTGGACCCTTGCTGGGTTGTAGCCAGAGGCCCATAAATGGCACCAATAGATTAGAAAGGTTAAGTACCTCTCTATCTCTCTCCTACTTTTTCCTTTCTTTACTACTACTACTACTTTTGATTTAATAAAGTCATTAAGCTACTACCAGCCTCATAATTTTAAATATTACAGGATAAATATAAAATCACATTCAAGCTCGAAAAAATCAACTTTAAAAGTATAAAATAGAAGAAGTATGTTTACAAAACAAATTGAAGAAGATAAGGGATTTTTTAGAGGACTTATCTCAGTGTGAGCCAACTCATTGTATAATGGCAGCCAAAAAAGTCTTTTGAAATCTTGGGTTACATTAAGAAAGGTCTAACTTCCTGGTTGGACCATATATGGACTATTTTCTTTGATTCTGAGCATCATAGTTTAGAAGGAGACAGTCAACAGGGGAGAACAACCAGGATGTAGAAGGTCTTGAGTTCCTGCCTGATGGTCAATTGAAGGAACTAGGAACTGTTAATGTAAAGAGAAGATCCAAGAGAGACTTGATAGTTATCTTCAAGTGTTTGAAGGGCTGATATATAGAAAATGTGTATGTTATCTTTGTTCCCAGGGGTCAGAACTAGGAGCAATACATGTAAATAGAGGAAGAAATGAGTTCAGATGTGAAGAAAAAATTATCTCAAAGTGAAATGGCCTCCCTCAAGCATGAGTTTTCCCTCATTAAGGGCCTGAAAGTCTATATAGAGGAGCTTGGATGACTACTTGTCAGGTATTTTATAATGGGAATTTATTTTCACATATGAGTTGGACAAGTTGGCCTCTGTGAGAATTCAGAGATCAAATTTTGTGATCTTCTGATTAGTTGTAGAGAGAGCAACAATAAACTAGGTTTTTACAAACTTGTTATAAAGCAGCACTTCCTAAGTTTTTGGAAGGTAGACAAAAATCTCTTTACAATTAAATATTTGAAACTCTCACCATAGACACTGAACTTTCACTGAGATCTGATAGAACCACACTAGAAATTCAGTATTTATCAGGATTGATAATAAATGTAATTGTGTACCCCAAATCTCTCACTTAAGGAAAATCACTCACAGTGAGAACTGTTTTAGTATAAGGAATAGAGTATAAATTGAAATCAGGAAGACATGGGTTCCAATTCTAACTCAACCATTTACAAACTCTATGACCTTAGAAAAATCACTTAAATAGCTGGGCCCCAGTTTCCTCATCTATAAAATGAGAGACTTGGACTAGAGAGCCAATAAGGTATCTCTGTGACCTTATGATCGCTTCTCCACACCCTCCACCTCCTACATTTGCTTGATGTCCATTTTTTTTTTCAGGCTTGTCTTAGCTCTCTTCTGTTTCAATGGACAGAAATTCTTTCCTCTATAACTATGATAATCTGAACTTTTCAAAGTGTCAGAATGCCTCCTCTAGCCTTGACTAACCAACTTTTCGTTAAGTGGTCCTGGTTGGTGAGTGAATGAATGCTAAGTCACCCTACCCATTATATCTAGCCAGATCTGGGACATGTTTCCTATTTCACAGCCATTCACCAGGACACAAGACCCACTGTGAACATATTGTCATCACCGCCCCCAACTTCCCACTCCACTTCACTTGCTCTAGGCTCCTAATCAGTCTCCATTAATCTTCTTCCTTCTCTAATCTGCCCTTCACACAGCTGCCAAAATGAATTCCTATAACATAGATCTGAACTCCCTTGCTTAATAAACTTCAGGGTCTGACTAGTAGGATCAAACTTACATCTGATCTCTAGAATACTCCTCTATTTGCCACTTAAAGACCTTGGCAACCTGGTCTTAGGCTTCCTTTCTAGGCATATTATACATGATTTCCCCTTCACACATTCTATATTACAGTCAAATTACACTTTTTCCTATGCTTGGCATGTGACCTTACATCACCCAATGCCATGCTTTGTCCTGTCTGATCCCATGCTTGGAATGTACTCTTTCCTTACTTTCAATTTCTAAAATCTTGAAATTTATGTAAAACTCAGGTCACAAGAAGCTTTTCCAGATCTCCCTAGTTTTTAGTGTTTTCTGCTCCAAAATTATTCCCAACAGAATATAACCTCCATGAGGGGATGTAGCATTTTGTTTTAGTCTTTGGGTCCTCACTGCCTGTCTGGAACATAGTAGACATTTAATGAATTGTTGTTGATGCGTTGCACTGTGAATAAGAATCACATCTATATTGCTACTATTGTTAGAAAAGGCGTGCCAGTCTACTGCTTTGTGGTGCTATCTGCCTAGACCTAAATTTGTTTTCTTACATAGATAGAGCACTGGGACTAGATTCAGGAAGCCCTGACTTCCACATAGTTCTTCAGACACTTAGTGTGTGACTCTGGGCAAATTACCTAACCCCTTTTTCCTTTATTTTCTCATCTGCAAAATAAACTGGAGAAGGAGACGGCAAACCATTCTAGAATCTTTGCCAAGGAAACTGCAAATGGGGTCACCAAGAGTCAGAAGAGTAGCTAGGTGGCACAGTGGACAGAGCACTGTGCCTAAAGTTAGGGAGACCTGACTTCAAATAGTCCTTCAAATGCTTACCAGCTGTGTGACTATGAGCAAGTCACTTAACCTGCCTTAGTTTTCTCAACTGTGAAATGAAGACAATAATAGCACCTACGTCCCAGAATTGTAAGGTTCAAATGAAATATTTGTAAAATGCTTAGTATGGTGTCTGGTACCTTAATAAATGCTGTTTCCTTCCTTTCTTCACAACCACTTAGTCAGTCAGTCATTCAGTCACTAAGGGTTTATTAAATGCTTTCTATGTACTAGATTCTGTACTAAGGCCTGGACATACAAAATATGGCAAAAAGCCCATGCACTTAGAGTTTCCAAGAGAATGGGGGAGATTACATGTCAATATGAGCTACATACTGACCAGATGAAATGCAATGGGGGGTCTGGAGGGAGGTACAACATGCTAAGAGGACTGGGAAAAGCCTCCTACAAAAATGGGATTTGGACTGCTTATTGAAGGAAATCAGGGAAGCTAAGAAGCAGAGTTGAAGAGAAGAGCATTCCAGGCATAGAGGACAGCTGGGGCAATGACCAAAGATGGGAGATGGAGTTTCATATTTGAGGAATGATAATTAGGTCAGTGTAACTAGATCATGGAGCATATTGAAGGGAATAAAATATAAGAAAACTGAAAGCCTAGGACAGGGCCAGTTATGAAGCTTTTTAAATGTCCAATAGTAGGCTGAAATCCTGGGAGGTGGGACAGGTAATAGCCATCTCTGGAGCTCACTAAGTAAGAAGATGACATGCTACAATACACTTCAGAAATCACCTTGGTGGCCAAATGAAGGGTGAATTAGAATGGAGAAAGATTTCAGACAGCCTATTTCAATAGTCTAGGCAGGAGGTGACTTGGACTTCAACTAAGGTAGTGGCTGTGTGAATGGAAAGAGACAGAAATTATAAGATTTGTCAAGGGATTAGATGTTTGGGGTGAAAATGAGAAATGGAGGCTGACACCAAGGTTGTGAGCCTGTGCATCTGGGAAGATGGTACTACCCTAGACATTAACAATGCAGTTTGGTAGAGCAGAGTGTGGTTTGACAGGAAAGGGAGGTTTTGTTCTGGGCATGTTGGATTTTTGATGTCTACCGCACATGGTGACCCATCACTGTAGCTTGTGTGTTATCAGCCCCCTGTCAGAGAGTAAGCTATTTAAGGTCAAATATTGATCTCTATTTGGCATTTTTATCCCCTGACATAGGTCGTGCCTGGCACTAATGTAGGGGTCTAATAATGCTTGTTCTTTGATTGATCAATCTACTCAAGCATGGATTGAATGGCGCCACCTAAAGGGCAATGTTAGTCTATGAATTTCATGGAGGTTTGAGGGCAGAATATCAGAGAATTATTAGTCCTAGTTAACCCAAGCTCCAAGTTTTCAAAGACCTGGTTTGTTGCACACAAAGACTGCTGCTTTACCCAAATTGACTTTCCTTGCTCAGAGACTGGAACGTATTTGATTTTTATTTTCTTATTGACAATGAGATGCAGCATGATATAATGTACAGAGAGCTGGTCTCAGAGGCAAGAACACCTGTTTAAATCCTGCCTCTAATACATATTGGCAATATGACCTTGGACAAGAGCATTATCAACATACTTGGCAACTCTTTTAAAACTATAAGTTGCAAAGGCTGCCTTGATAGGAGAGGTGCCAATAAAACTACAGGTTCTTTCCCTATTCTCCATCCAGCACTGATAAGAGATTTCCAAGTATCCTTTTTCCTGAAGGGCCTCAAAATTAATGCCTTTTATAATTTGACTAATAGTTCTACCAAGATCTAATGTGTAAAATGAAGATGATCAGAAAAGAAGTGAAATGAATATGTACATCACTATGATTGAGGACAGGTACGAATTGTTTGCAAAGAACAGATCTTACACTTACTCCATTTCTGTTACCTCACCAAAGTCCAGAAAGTTGAGATTCTGACACTGAATCCTATCAGGATGCTCTTACATGTTGGGTAAGTAAATGCATTACATAAAGGAAGTTATATGGATATACTCAAAATGGTCCTAGGAAATGTTTCCTCCTCCCATGTCTTTTGAAATTTCCTCAACTATAAAATGAGAGACTTGTATTAGATGACTCCTCAGGTCCTTTTCAGTTCTGAATCTCTAATTCTAAGATCATAACACCCAGAAACTCATCAGAGAAGGATGAAGGCTATAAGTACAGATTCACTGGTAGACTAGAGCCTGGGATGCTTTGATAAAATATTACTGGAGTGTATTCTGAGTCCCAGTGATCATCCTGAAACAACCTTGGATGGTTGATGGTTGCTTCTTAAGAAGTAGCTACTTTTGTGGAAGTTTCATTTTGATTTATTAAAGCTCACGGCAATAGAAACTCTCAAGTCGACTTCTCAGGGTGGAAGCCTTTGTACTGAAATTCTCTCCTAGTTTCCCAAAGTCTCTCTCAGTCTCCCAACTTGGGCAATATGGAAAGGTACTGCCAGAGTCTCCAGTCAAGAGGGTAAGCTTTCAGAATACTTTCCGAATGATCATGGCTGAAGGAGAAATCAGATGTGATTATGGTGATGAAGTTTGAGTACATTTGGAGTTCACTCCTATCTCCTTCTTAAGAATCCACAGACACATTCATAAATACTTGATTAGTGAAGGTGATCTGAGTTCTATCACAAACTTTAAATGTGTCATTATTTCTGTTTGTTTCCCAGTGTTCAGATTTATACGTTCTCAAGTGTCTCTTGTGAAGAGTTAAGGCCAAGGTCTAAACACGAATCCCATTGCCTTCTTTTGTTGAGTGCAGAGTAGTATTAAAAGTACTAGACTTTTCATGGTAATTTTCTACTTCCTGTCATGTAGGCAAAATCCTATCCCAGTGTCCAGTTTGGATAAATGAAGAAACTTCCCAGGGACATGGTAAGAGACCTCATCCCCAGGTCTTTCTACCAAGAATGTTTAGAAAGGAAAGAACTTTTGAAGATAAAACTCCTTCATTTATTGCAGATTGGCAACTCCCCTGAAGCTTAAAGTCTTCCCTGAGGTACAGTGATGTTGGGCGATTTGCCCAGCATTACACAGCCACTAGATGTCAGAGTTGGAATTCAATCCCTGGTCTTCCTAACTTCATATGAAGCTTCCTAACTTTATCCTCTACTCCTCGCTACCTCTCAAATGATGGAGTATTTCAGCATTTTTACTCCAAGAGAAAATAGGTTTGTATACATAGAAACAGCTCTGAACCAGGAAAACTTTGCACAACTTTATGGTTTAGAAATTATTTGCATATATTACTTTATATAGTACTTACAACAGACCTGTGGGGTAGGCTCTAAAAATTGTCAAGGCCAAACTAGTCATTGGTAGAGGGGGACTTGAATTCTGGTCCTTCATATCAAACTCAGGGCTGTTTTTATTGTATCAGGTTGCTTCTTCCACTATTTGTGTGATCTTGGGCAAGCTGATAGACTTTTGGATCTCTGCTTCTTTGTCTGTTGAAATAGATTATAACATTCCTTCTCTCATGCACTTCCTTTCTCATCTCTGATTATATCATGGGGAGTGGACTAGATGACAACATCCTATCTCCTGTTCATTCCTTTCTTATCATTGCCTCTTGGAATCACTAGCTCAATTCAGAGTGCAAGCCAAATTCTACCATCTGTGGAGATCCAGGCTGATTTCCAAGTTGTTGGTCTCCATCTCTTCTGTCCCTCAAATTTACTCTGCACATATTTTACATATAAAGAGAAAAGTGGTAATGGTGCACGGGATAGAGTTGGGAAGACCAGGGTTTGAGTCACATCCCTGACATGTCCTAGCTGTGTGACCTTTGATGAATCACAATCTCTCAGTGGTCCAAACAACTTTTTGAGACGAAACTGCAAAGTAGTTGCTAACTTCCATCAGTAGAGGAAGTTTCCTTCATTGAGATTTCCCTTATACTTATGAAATCACAAGTCTGGTTTTAAAAAAAAATTAAGCCTGTTATATATTTACCAATCTATGTATATGTCATTTCCCTTCAATAAGCTCCTAAGAACAGGTCTTATTTTCTCTTTTATTTCCAAATCACTAGTACCTAGCATAGTGCCTTTTATGTGTAAGGGTGACAATTTCTGTTTTTATATTGTAAGTGAGGTCAAAGATGGCACTTCTGGAAGTGGGGATTAGAAGTTTAACACTTGTAAAAGCTTTACCCAAATAAAGTCATTGATTGCCTAAGAGAGGATGAAAGGCTACTTTGTTCTCCAATTATGGCAAAAGATTCAAAAGTACATCAGATCACCAGTCTGAGGTTAGTACTGGAGAGACTGGACAAAAAAGAGTAGGGTGTGAAGAAGCTCATCCCAATCTGCTATCTGGTAGGCTCCTATTTTCACCATACAATCTTGCTGACTAGATACTCCATTTTCTATGGTGCTAAATAATTATGAGTTTAAATTTGAGATCTTCTAAATTTTCATTCCTTGGTACAAACCCTGACCCTTCACCATAGTTATAATTCTGTTATAATTCTGACAAAAGAGGCATTTGGACTCTATCCCTTCCCCAGTCTTTCCCCAGCTCACAGGTAAAGAAAAAGCAAAGATCAAGAAAAGGCGCTGATACGGAATTTTTAGGGTTTTTCACCCTGATATTTTGTGGTAGGTTTCTTTATTTTTTTAATATAAAGTGACAGAAATAATTTGCCATTAGAAAAGAGAAAGAATCTTTAACTATTTACAACTTTTATACATCACAAATTTTTTCTTATTTTGTGTTTTGTTTATTTATTTTTATTGTTTATTTTTTTTGTTGTCATTGTTTTTGTTCCTGCATCATTTGAACAAGTCCAAACTGGAAATCTATACAACTCACAAAAAAACCCTCCACCCTAAACCCCCACCCCCTACCCATTGAGAAACAAGATAAATCAAAGGGAAAAAAATCAACATTTCTTTTTTAAAGGTAATTAATTTGCTTATATATATATGTACATATAGTTTTTTAAATTTTTCAAGTTCAAACACCAAAATTCAAGAGAAAAAAAGAAAAAAAATCACCCAACCATCCTCCCCCCTTTTCCTCCCCTCCCCCGCCCCTGCTTCAGAATCTCAGTGGATCCCTGCACATCCAAAATGAGAAATACTTATTTACAGGAAAAAAAAAGAACAGGAGAATAAGAAGGATATTGGTGGGGCATCAGAGAGCCAGGAAGGGAGGAAGAACAGCCTGGGGGAGGGGGTATTTGTGAGACTTGGGCCTCCTCATAAAGTCCAGACAAGCCTGAGTTTGACTGTGCTTTCCCCAGGAAAACACCATGCTGGGAAAGTTATGACTTTGTCCCCTTCCCATTTTGTTCTGGAAGGGATGAGGCTCTGAGTTGGCAACCCAACCCCACAGTGGACACATATTTTGAGGTTCCCCTCATCACCCCCACATACTTACACACACTCATGCGAATACACACACATACACACACACACATACATACATGCGTCAGTCATTGTGGCTAAGTATGATTATGAAGCCAGCACTGGCTCCTTTCAAGTTGAGGAAAAGAGACTTGCCCTTAGGGATGGGAACAAATTGCCCTACCCCGGTCTCTTTCCTACTTCCCAATGTAATGTGCAGTGTAGCTCCCCTGAAATGTTCCCCCAAGCATTAGAGCCACTTCCTAGCACTAATGCTAGAGTGGCCATTTGGTAGCAAAGCTCCTGCCGTAATGTATTCTTTCCTTTGGCCATTCATTATCCATTCCTTCAAGGTTCCCATGGAACAACTGGTCACACCCAATTAACCAGGTATTCAGAATACCCTGAGTTACAACAATGTGGATGAAATAAAGGCTCCCACTGCCTTGTACTCAACCTTGGAGGTTGGACAGCCCCTGACTGCCTGGATGCAAAAGGCAATCACAGCAAAACCACCAAAGACTATTTTCCTTAGATAGTCTTACTCCAGAGTTCTACTCATTTTCAGTGCAGGATGCAGAATAACTCCTATGGCCAGCTAACCTCACCATGTAGACTTCCAACCTAGGGATGAGGCATCATGGTGTATTCTGATGTGGAGCAGGGTTGGCAAAAAAATATCTAATTGACTGAGAATGACATTTGCCATAACATTAAGATATCCACAATTAGTTCCTTTTCTTGAGAGGAAGACAGCAATAGTGGTAATGGGCAAAACTTCACATGGACCAAATTTGGAATTTGGAGAAATATCCCCCATCAGATATGGCCAAGCCACATCCCACTTCTGTTTTCTATCCATAATTTTTTGGGTTAGAGGACCATTTACATTTCACACACACACACACACACACACACACACACACACACACACACATGATGTGCTTCCAAAGTAGTATGGGGATTGTTGTCCTCTGAATCTGCATGTCCATATAGGAGATGTGTGTGTGTGCGCATATGTGTGTGTGTGTGTGTGTGTGTATCTTTCTTATCAATCTTTCTGACCTCTCAGATCAGCAGAAAACATTCCCAAATTATTAAATTGCCCTCTTCCTTTACTTTTTACACTAAACAAATCTTTAAAAATTAAAAAGTTACAGAACCTATTCCCTCTCTATACCAAGCTTCTCCCCAGGGTTCCTAGAGATCTCTGATAACTCTCCCTTACCTTAGTGACTCTTTCCTTATTCTTTGTCACAAAATCAGACATTAAATGAAAATGAGTGAAAGAAGAGAACCATTCCCCACCCAGACTCACACCTTTTTTTTTTTACTAGTTGATGGTAAGGAAAACTTTTTCATTCCTGTTGATTTGACAAGGATCTTTTTCTAATAAAGGAGAAGGAAGATGATGAAAGAATTATGCTGTAAAGCTAATGATATTTCTTTGCTTTTATAGAAGGGACTAAGTTAGTTTGGAGAATTAACAATAGAAAATATGGGCTCTGAAAATATTTTCTTTGCAGGAGAAATAGTCAAATGGCTATGTTTCTTCAATCCAATTTGTGGCCTACACAAAAATCTATCTTTTGGTTCTTTCTCAAATAGCAACAACCTTTTCTTTTCTTTTTTTTTTTAAGCAGGAGTTTTAAAAATTCAAATATCTCTCCAAAACATGATCAGATGATGCCTGATTGCTTAAACAGGATTTTCTTCATCTCTTGGGTAAATGTCAGACTAACCTTAGATGGGTCAAGCCTCAAAAAAATGCAGAGCATCAAAAAGGTTCCAAATATCTGTATACTTAACAAAAATCACCTTTTAGTTTTAACCTCTGATAGCATCAACTTTCTTTGGGCACCCTTGTGATATGAGAATAATCAGTGAGATTATTTAAAAATTTATTTTTAAATCTGCATTCAGGGTTTGGCATCACATCAGACGAAGATAGATGAGACTTCAGAGATCATGTTCTATAACACCCTCATTTTTCCAAAGAAGAAACTAAAACTTTGAGGTTTTATGTTTTGTGTTTGAATTTGAATTGAATTTGAAACCATATCTTCTGAGTCCAACTCCAGTATTTAATGAACTGCATTATAGCTTATCTCTAAATTTCTAAGAGATGACTATACAATTTCCTTCCTACTCTGCTGTTCCAAATAACCAGTTCCTACTGATAAATGCTCTCTATATTTTAAAACGTTTGCAGCCTAGTTCTCTAGAAGGAAAGAACTTTTCAACATGCCGGAAAAAAAAAATTTCTACAGATCCTCTATTCTCATTTCTGAATCAATAAACTCTACACTGATATGTGTAAACCCAGGTATTAAATCAATTTATATATTATGCATTTATGATTTTGATACCTCATTTGCTTTCCTAGAAGAAAAGAGGAAAAGAATTAGAAACCTTGTCCTCAATAAAGTGGATGAATTACCTTCTCACAAAAAAAAAAAGACTATCATGATATCCTCCAAAGCTCTGCATTCAGACTTGGAATAAAAGGAGCTTACCTTTCTTTCCCTATTAACATTTTCTGTCCTTGTCTATCTCAGTTTTCCAATTCAAATAAAATAGAGTATCAATATGAGGAAGATTGGTGAAATCAGAATATTCCTGGCTTGAAGAAGAAAACTGTAAATTTTTTAAGAGAAAAGGTCCATTCAAAACTTGTAGGTCAACTCTGAATATTTACGGGACAAAACTATGGCTTTTTGTTGGATTTCTGAAGAAAAACTGACATTTTTTTAAGTTAACTCATCGCCATTTCTGAACAATTAGTGCAACCTTTCTGATCAAAATAGGTACTGTAACTATTTTCCAACAGAGCAACTAAATGACAAACAAATATTTTGGTCAGGGCACAAGTCTGAGGATACTGTCCATCTTAAACTCTAAAGATGACACCTTCCCCTCCCTTTCACAAATTCATTCCTGCTTAGGAGACACTGTCTCAGACCAAAACGTCCTGGCTGGCTAATATCACTTAAATCAGATTTTCATCTTTCTCTAAATCCAAGTACAGGGAGGCAGACGAGATCAAAGGTAGGAAAAAAACAAAGCCCATGGCTACTTAGTGGGATTTGTGATAACCTAATACAAAAATCTGGCCATTTGGGAAATGGTAGCCTGCTACCCTGAATTCCCAAGTGGTAAATGAGCTTCTACCCAGCCACAAAGAAACTCAGAGCGTTCTGTATGAAAGAGATAAATGTCCTGGGAAAAGGACCAACAGAAATCCTTCTGAGTGTACCATATATTCTTTCGGTAAGTCACACTCACATGGAAAAGGTTACTTAAGATATCAGAGCATATCCTTCTCCACTAATGGAATTGCAAACTACTGCTGAAGGGCACTCACTTATCTAGTTCTTGACCTTGAGCAGGAGTATTTGGTAACAAGACCTTGCTAACTCCTGAACTCTCCATCTCTCCTAACTTGAAACAACAAAGAAGACAAGGGGAAATTGCTGTGAAGGGCATCTTGATTTTCTTTGATCTACCAGCTCCAATGAGAAAGCAGCCTAAGAAATCAGCCTATATTATTCAGGCATAGGCAGAGGATGGAGGAAGGCAAGCCAAGTACTGGGGGAGCTAAGAAGTCTGGATAGTGGAAAGGGATCACCAAGTAAAGGACCTGTAAGGGTGCTCACCCCAATACATCCCCTTCCTTAGATGGCTATAAAATAGAGGTGGTCTATTTATTATGGCTATCATGCATTGAACCAGAGCAGAGTATATTGGTGAAGGTTGGAATCATGGCAGGGGTGAGGTCCAAAGAAAAAAAGGACCTCAGATATCTCTTGAGAACTTACTGTTCCAAAATACCATGGGGAAGATGGGGAGTACTCTGACTTCTCTTCATCATCTTTGAAACTGGTTGTCCTTTGAAAGACATACCTTTGCATTATAATGAAACAGGCAGGAGCTTCTTATTGAGAAAGCCAAACAAAAAATAGCCAAAAACTTTAGCCACATTTGGCTCCTAGAGAAAAGTGATATTTTTTTTGAAACCTTGGAATTCTCATTGACTAGAGGGGAGATTACATCTTAAACAAATCCAGGAGAGGCTCAAGAAATTCTTCAGGGAATGAAGCACATTTCAGGCATGACTGATCAAGAGACATAGCCAATATAGATCAAAAAGACCAAAATGATCATAGTAGGTGACAAGTGGGTATCTGCTCAAATTAGCTCAGAAAAAACTTTTTTACTTATGCTCATACTATTTTGTCCTTGAGAAGAAAGAACCCTCTATAGCTACAAAATTACTTTTTTCCCCAATGGTTGAAAATTTTGGAGTAACAGATAGCATGAGTGCCATCTTCAGTATTAAGAGATTAGAGAGGAAGGTGCCTTTTTCATTGTGGAGAACATGGACAAAAGTCAAGCTATGAAGAAATGGCAGAGTTGCAGTCTGCACTATTGTTATCAGGTTTACTACAGATTGAAATGCACATAGAATTTTGAAAGTAAAAAGAAGAAGAAGATTTCAGGGAATCATCACAGGCAAAATCCAGTTCCATTAAGAAGAAATATGGATTTTCTTCTTAATAATAATTTTCCCCCTGAAATTCTCAGCTGACATTTTTACTAGTAGCCATATTCCTGCTGAAGACCAATTCTCTTTTAATTTCCTTTATTTTGGTAGAATGCACTCTAGCACTATACACGTACTTTACTTTCAGTAACAACGTTACTCTTCTGAGCATGTCCACAAACTCCAAGAACCATGTTATCACCTTGTTCTTCTGAAGAAGAAATAAACTCCTCTACTTGTAACCATCACAGTTGAATTCAGTGACCTGTGGCAGAGATGCCTGAGAAGAATGAGGTGGAAAGCTCATAAGCTATCAAGCCCTTTCATTATGGACAGACTACATGCATATACTGTGGCACTCACATGAAAGCAGCAAATGGGCAAAGTCACCATGGAGACAATGTAATATAGTTCCTGCTTCTTTTCTCTTGGATCCCTATGAGGCTATCAGAATTGAATGTGGTCCATGGGAGGCGGGGAGTACAGTGTATCCACAAGGCAAATAATAGAGGAAAAGTAAGTGTACTTTTAATCAGCTTGATTTCCTGCCCCCCTTCCCCCTTTGAGCTCAGGGAAGATATTTACAATAAATTAGCAAGAGCAGGTCCAAATGTACAGAATAAGAGATTTCTCCTGCCCCCCTTTTGTAAATTCTTTCCTAGAATGAGGGTTCATTTCTGGCTTCAAGAGAGAATAGACAGCTCATTATCCTATCCAGCAACTGAACAGGAACTTTAAAGTTTAAGTTTCAATCAATCATTTAATCAAAAAGCATTTATCAATCACCTACTATGTGCTGAACCCCATGCTAGGTACTGGGGGGAAAAAAGAAAAAAAGATGAGATAGTATTTCTTACTAAACAAACTCCTTCTGTTTAGGGAGGCAGAAGGTTTGTTGTTATTGTTGTTGTTGTTGTTGTTTTCCCCTCACTTCTCCATGGGAAGGAGAGTCCTGGAGAATAAATTGAAGAAAAACATCCACAACCATTTTAAGATCCACAGACCTCATTATCCATACTAGAGGAGAGAACATACTCTCTATCTCTGTATACTTAGCAGGGACTACTAAGGACAGAAAATGGTAGATACTATCCAACAAGGTAAAGGAAAGTTACTACCTGTTGAGCATAAAAATACATACCAATGAGTGGGTGAAGGCAAGGAAAGGTTGAGTACAGAAACACAAAGTGAAAGGGGCTGAAGGTTTAGACTGAGAAATATTTTAAATTCACACTTTATTGTATCCCAGGATGGGTGCTTACTCTTATATAAGTTCTGAGATATTTAACCTTCACTTGGGGCTGTCATACCTCAGGAAGTATTCTTTACTTCCTGTACATCTTAGAATATCTCATCCTCATTTTTTAAATAGGGTTCATTATATATGTTATTTAACTTTTACCATTTCATTCATCAGAATTATTCTTCTCTTTTCTTATGTCTGTATTGGTCATATTTACTGTTTTTGGCTTTGCAGGAAAGAAATAGAAGCAATTGGAATAAGAATAATAGAGAAAATTCCCATCTTGGAGGGGATACCCTAACCATTCCTATAACTGTTATCATCAACTAATATAGATGTATAAATTAAGTGATGAATAGCATTATATACTATTCCTAAACATTGATGTTTTCCTCAAACTCATCCTGATCCCACCCCCACCCCATTCTCCTCACTTATACATGCACTGGAATAGATCCTCTGGCCCAGTTTCATTCTTGAGGTTTATTTTTTTCTTTTGGTAGTTCACATTCTACATAAAAACGGAATATTAAAAATGTATTCACATTGTTTCCCACTCCACAAAAATTCAAACATCTTCATTAGACTTGATTTTCAACTTTAAAAAATTACAGGAACTTCCTTATCCCTTTCTGGCTTACTAAGTTCCACATTTACTCCTACCAATATCCTCTTTCTGGCCAGTTTTTGCTTGTATATGTATGCATATATGTAGAGTAATATTTTAATTTTCCTTTTCTGAGAATTACTGATGTTTAATATTTGCATTTTTGCCTTCAAGTAAGGAAGAGATGTGTCTTGAAAAGAAAAAGGATCTAAATGCTTAAGAATCTCTTGATTTAACCCCTTTGTTTTCCTCAGTTAGAAGGATTGCAAACATCTGGCACTGTTAATCATGACCCTTTCTAATTTAGTTTCACCCAAGGACCCCTTTAGGAGAATTCTTGGCAGCAGCTACTAACAGATAATTGAAAACTGCAATGATGATTCCAGGGGAGCTCCATGTGCCATTTGGGATCAACTTTTGTTCTCCTTTGAATGATCTGAAACTTTCAGTTATATGAAGCACAGTTGTTTCCCAAGTACTCAGCTATAAGAAAATTTATTGTCCTAAAAATAAGCCAGATATAGTTTGGAAGTATTACATGTTATACAGAGGCTGAAATGCTAAACTTCTCAAATCCCACTGTACCCAATGTTTATTGGAAGGGGGTGAGTTATGGCTAACTTTGCTGTATGGCACATCTTTAGGCCTATTCAATCATAAAGCAGAATGGGTCCTGAAAGGAATGTAAGGGATAAAATAGAGGGATATGGTTGTTTTGTCATCTCAGCAGAATTCTGATTTTCCAGAAAACAGAGTTTACATCAAATTCATTTTTGAATTAGAGAAGGAATTTTAATAAATGTTCAGTGGGAAGTTTATTGTTATCACACGTGTTAACCTAAGCACCTACCTTAATGATTTTCTTCCCTTCTTTTTCCCTGCCTACTTCCAGTCTTGATGTTTCCCTTGCTTCTGACCTTGAGAGAGGTAGAAAGGAACAATCATTGGCTTGCCAAAGGTGGGTGATCTTTCTCCTCTCTCTCTCTCTCTCTCTCTTTCTTTCTCTCTCTCTCTCTCTCTCTCTCTCTCTCTCTCAATCTTTCTCTCTCTCTCCTTCTCTCTCCCCCTTCTACCTTCCTCCATTGTCCTTGTTCCATTGTTTATGTAAAAATTAAGGTCATTCATGAAGAATTGTGGAAATCCTCTTTAAGTTTTGTTTCTAGGAAATGAGTGTGTAAACAAGTGAACTCATATTTATCAAAGCCACATAATCTTTTGTTTCTAGTAGATTCTTGTAGCCATCACTGTATATCTATCATTTTAGAATTAATCCACTCATAGGTCAGCAAAAAATTATTCATATTTCAAAATGTAGGCAAGGAGAAGGTTATAAAGCTAACATTAGAATGTCCAGATGTTTCTCTCTTAAAGTTCACTTAAAGTTTCTCTTAAAGTTATTGTTAGACATAAAGCTATCATAATCCTGCTTATAGGGAAAGACATAGTTAAAGAAGCTATAATATGTTCATAGTATTCATAATGCATTCCAAATGACCAAATTTCATATACCAAGAATATATCTTTGTCTCCCCAGGAAGTAATGGATATGGTCATTTTGAAATCTATTTTATAGATGAGGAAAAAGAAAATAAAGAGGAAATAAAATGCATGCCCTTCTGGTCAGTATGTGGAAATAACATTTAAGTTACTAAAAACAATGCTTAGATATAGTGCAATAATCCTAACCTGTAGGATGCAAATGGCCCTTTGGTCATAGCCAAAGGGGCTTTAAGAATAGCTCTTAGTATTTTTTAAAAGCAAATGAAATCTCCTTAATACTATACAACAATCAAAATATGAGACTGAAAAGTACAATTAACTCCATGGATAGCACTATGAGATCTCAGGAAAGATTTTGTTTTTGTTTTTGTTTTAAAGTCCTTTTCAGATATAGGCAATAGTCTCATCAATAGGAAAAAAAAGGCAATTTAGCACATTCACATTCATGTGGCCATGTCACCTTGACTTGGACTCCCATTGGCTCTCATGGACAATGTAAAATTTGAGCTTGGGTAAGTCAGCAAAGAAGGAACCAGATCTGCTATCCTTGATGCTGTAGATTAATTCTGGAATAACCCACTGATTATTTGCCCAAGGCAATGCACAGGGTAGAGCAAGGTAGGAAGAACTGGGAAACTGGTGAGGTCTAAGTTGGGGCCCTTACTCCCTGAGGGCCATTTGAGATCTCACAGGTCAAATGTAATGTTGCAGGAATAAATCCCATCTCCTCATCTATTTCAGGATGTTAATAGCTGCCTCTGTCAGGATCCTCTTCTTGGTCTCCAGTCACCAACCATGAAAGGTCTCAGGCAGCTTCTACCTTCTATAGCATATTGCCTTTGCACCAAATGGTTCTGAAATACTTTTATTTCCTTTACTAATCATTTTTCTACTGCCTCATTCTAGTTAGTATACTGTTGTTTTACTCCAGGCTGCCTATATACTTTTTCCCTTTCACCCAAACCTTAAAAACCTTGTTTTTACCATACAAATTAAACAATTATGACAATTCACATATGAAAATATTTTCCTGAACAAACTCGTTTTACTCTCAGTCATCTCCAAGAGATTTACAATTGCTTCTCTTTCACACAGGTAGTTTACTTTCAACCCTCTTATCAGGAATTACCTAATTATACATTGGTTTCATTTGAAAATAATACAATTAGGTTAAGTGGTACCCCAGTCCCAACAGAAGACATGTAGAAAATCAAAAGGATTTTGACTAGAAAGAAACTTCTCCTACCTTTCACACTTTTGTCTTACATTCAAATGTTTATTAAATCAAGTTTTTACCTTATATTCTCAAGAACTTTCTTCCTCCCTCATCTCTTCACTATCTTAATATTCTCAGCGAATTCATGGGGAATAGACTGAGTTCATTTTCTGAAGTTGAGATTTGTCAATGTCTATGATATATTTGACTATGATTCTATACAGTGTGATTTAAATTACTAAATAATGGCAATGGATGTCTCTCAAGGGAGAATAATTTATGAACAGTGGCAAAGTGAGATTTATAGAGGAGGTTGGCTTAGAGAAGAAAATAATGGATAAGACAGTGATGGATAAGTGATCCAGTGATGATAACATTCAACTCTGTTAGATTCTGAGGAGCAAATATTTCTGAGGGAGACTAGTGGAAAAGATAGAGAAAGATCATGGGACACAAAGTAGAAATAATATCAGATAACAGGTGAATGCTTAGAAATCAAATTAAAAGGCTGCCAGAAATGAAACCTGGGGCTTGAAAATTCAGATGTTAAATGAAAACAAATTGATCACATAAAATTAGTAAAACTAAGATGAGTAGATTGGTCATTAAAAGAAAATATTTTTGCTAAGACTGACTAGAAATTTGAAGATGAAAAAGATGAAATAAAGTGTGAGATAATTCTTTACCTTGGAAGTATGCCATAGTTTATCACATTAAGGATTCTTCCCAACAAGAAAATAGTAAAAATAATTGCTATTTACCATGAGCCATCCCATTCTCTCCAAAGAGAGATTTAGATAATCCCCAATATAGAATGCAGATCCCCAGATGATTTTTCTTCTGAATTATCTGTATACCTGAGATAAAATGATGATGGCTGAGGGCTTGAAATGTCTAAATAATGGACTCAATACTTTCCATCCCTTTGTATGAAGTAATCCTGGAGAAGGTGCTTTGCATTTAGTAGGTGTTTTTAAATGTTAATTTAGCAAATGATTACATTTCAAGAATGAGTAAAAAAACTGCAAAAAGACCTAGAAAACATAAATTCTTCAAGAACTCTCCAAAATGTGAAACATCATGAAATCAAGAATTCTCCTTGTTAGGAGTCTTTCAGCAAAGAGTAGTTGACTATTTCATGGGCATATTTGAAAAGGGTCAGATTCAGATTGGACTAGATGGTCTCTGAGCTCCCTTCCACTTGAGATTCCACCACTGTCCAAGAACCAAAAGAGAAGCCAATCACATTGATTCTTGGCATCTGGTCCTCTAAATTGCAATAAGCTCCTTGCTTCCAGTTTACTTCATATAACAATAATGTGTACCATGAACCAATTCCAAAGTATATTGAATTATGATATAGTGAGCATTAAAGGAGTGTAATGCAATTCCCTATTCAAAAGATTCCCAAATGCAAATGTTTAATACTATCAAAAATATAATTTTAATTCTGTCCTCTCCTTGAACTTTTTACCTCTCATTTCTTATATGTATAGTACTCTGAGTAAACTTTGAAAATTGTGAAATAAGGACAAAATAACTTTTAGAGTTAAAGCTTAAGGAAAAAAAACAAACATTACTAATAAAAGATCTTCCTTCACTAATGCAACATAATCTGCACCAAAGATATAAATGTATATATATGCACACATATATATTTTTATGTGTTATATGTGCATGTGTAAATGTGTGATACTCATCCATGGCTTATAATGCCAATATTGTAATCATGAGAGACAGTATATAGCATAGTGCAGTGGTGTCCAAGGCATATAGGAACAAAGTACCTCTATAAGGATCCCTATATATAATAAATTGACTTAGAAAATCACATGTTAACAATCTTTGTATTCTATTATAGTTTTATTCATTTTGCTAAATTTTATTTATTTTGTTAAATATTTTCCAATTGCATTTTAATCTGGTTGACCACATTTGGGCATGTCTAAGGTGTCAGTGTCAGGCCACAGTGCTATGGTGTATAGAGGGCCAGTCTTAGGAAGACCTTAGCTCAAGTTCTTTCTGAGATATACTAGCTGTCTGGTCGTGGACAAGTAACTTAACATCTCATCCCCTTGGGCAACTCTCTAAGATTCAAAGT
Organism: Monodelphis domestica; assembly: GCF_027887165.1. Taxonomy (NCBI): domain Eukaryota; kingdom Metazoa; phylum Chordata; class Mammalia; order Didelphimorphia; family Didelphidae; genus Monodelphis; species Monodelphis domestica. Next base: position 119,238,241 of record NC_077231.1, read on the forward strand.
TATAGATGAATTGCTCATGTGAATGAAATCATAAGCCCAGGAAAACAACAACAAAAAGTAATTATAGGACTAAAATCAACAGTTTCTTTTTCAACTATATAAGATATTACATTCATCAAATATTCATCAATATGGGTAGGACACTGTTCCAGATGCTATAGAGACACCAAATGGAACTCAAGGAGCTTATAATCTAGAAGGAGCAAAAAATATACATACACTGATATTTCAAGACTAAAGCAGCATGATCAGCAGACAAAAGGATGCTGAGGAACTCTCAAAGGAGTTCAGAAAATAGACACAATTTCTCAATGTGGGAGTAAAGAAAACAGCATGGACAAGGTAGCCTTTGAGCTAGACCTAAGAATGGCATAGCAAGTAGTCAAAAGTTTGGAAAGCATACAGGATACATGTAAGGGGAGAGTACCTAGCCTGGAGAAAGTTTTGAATGTAAGATTGATTTAAGGTTAAATTGGAAACACTGAAGGTGTTTTGAGCAGGAAAAAGACATGCTCTGAACTGTGATTTAGCACTAACGTCCTATCAGTATATAGGATAGATTTAATGCATAGATGACATAGTTGAAGTAGGAGCTTGGATAAGTGGAATGGTCAAGGGAAGGAAAGCAGAGAATTCTAGGAAGCTAGAGAAAATGTTCCTGAAATAGATGACCATAGAGACAGGTAAGAGGAAAGTCAGAAAGTGCTGAATGGGGAAAGGTATGGGAGGTTAAGATTAGGATGAATAATAAACTGAAATTCATATAGCCTTTAAGGTTTTCAAAACATTTCCCATATATTTTCTTATCTGATAAAGCAAATAACTAAAAGCAATAGAATGAAAGAGGTAGAAAGTAAGGAATTGTGGTTATTTTGGAGATGTGACAGTTTCAGTGAACCAAAATTCAAAGTACAGTTGTGCCACTGTATGACTAGATCAATGTGATTCCTTGATATAATATCTTTGTTTTATGTTCTCTGTAATACAGAAAACTTGATAGAAAACAGTATACATAAACATACATACTTATGAAAGAGCATATGCATAGATTCATGCATACCTTGAAAATAATAAATGTTGATATGCTATAGAATGAAAATCAATTGGTATGGTATAAGCCATTTTGTATCCTTTTGTCATCTACATTGCTAGGCACCTAGGAGGCACATGATACATGTTTGATACACTTATTTGAATTACCTATTATAACAAGTATTCTCTTACCTACTTCCCTGTCCCAGTGTTCCTCCTCACCTTTTACCCTCAAATCATGTTTAAAAAAACTGGCATTTCTTTGGGTTTGGGCATTTATCCAGCTGGGTGAGTTAAATGGGTTGAACAGAGGACAATGAAACCTATTACATGAAGCCTGTTGAACATACTCATACCTAAAACTATAACCCTAGATGTCATTCTGGATAAGTGGAGGTGTTATCTATGCATCAGTTCTTCTGACTCTCTTTCCTTAGGATGCTGTCTAAATATACATGTATCCTCATTACTGTGTCATACATAAAGTTTGATACTTCTCTCCTTTTTCTGACCACTATTATTCTCTTTCTTCTCTCCTTAGCCTGCCTCTAACAAAACCTGTCCTCTAGAAAAGGTGGAATTAATTCATTTATTCCTACTTAAGTGTGCATGTGTTACCACTGGGGACTGTGGGTGGATGGGAGTAGGAAATTGACATTTTAACAAGACTAAAGCAACAGGCAGCAGTAATCAAGTCCTTTACTGATGGGATGTTCTGATGTACCTCTCCTGAGTGCTATTTTCCTTTCTCTTTCCTCATAGACATGGAGTCTCTAAAGTAAAATTTCAGTCAGTATTAAGTTCTACATATATATATATATATATATATATATGTAATCTTTTCCTGCTTTCTACCTTCTGTTTAAGTCCATTCTTGTTCTCATACTCCGATGAGCAATAATGTCTTGTAGCATAAGATGTCTGCCCTTCCATGTGATACACAGAAAGCAATCACATAGAGAGAATAAATTCTGGAATATCATCTTTCAAAAGTTGCTGCCCAAGCAAACCCTGGTTAATCTACTCCTAAAATTGAAAGTACTAAAAGCAGTTCAAAAAGATATGCAGAGTGACCAGCACCCTACAACTTCAGTGAAATCTCTTCTTTTTTCTCTAAAGTAGCAGAATAATGCTGAAAGTTCTCCAGAGGGGGCTCTGAAAGACTAAATTGTTTATCTTTGTCTCTCTGCTGAGGTCTGATTTCCTATAGTCACACAGATAGACTAGCCCCTACCAATGCCAACAGGTCTGCTTTCCGTTGGTGGTCTTTCAAAATGAAAATTAAGGCATTGCAGTGGTCAGAAAAGTGGGATGCATTCTATATACTACTCAAAGATACTCAAAAATACTCAAAGTTGGAGGCAAAACAGCAGAAATGAATGATTCAAGGAAACGTGCATGGTGTTTGAAGGACAATTAAAAGTAAGATGGCACTGAGCTATTTTTTCCATGGAATCTCATGGCTTTATACAGAAGGGTCTTCACTGGGCTTATTTTTAGCACAACCAGGGCTTGATGCTAAATCAATCCACATTAATTTAATTTCCTTATTATTTTAGAATGAGGCAACTTCTAAAATATAACAAAGATCATGTCTCCCTTGGCATGAGTGTTGTAAACATTCTTACCATTCTTAACTGGGTCATACATTTCTAACCCAGTCCTACCTCACACAAGTCATGGAAGAAAAGTGACCAAGGGCATAAAAGAAAAACACCTGATAACTCAGATTAATGAAGGGCAAGACAGGATGGGGACAAATTAAGACAAAATAGGAATGGAATCCAATGCAGAGGTAAAAATAAGAAACTACCATCCTTGAAAAAGCAAACAATCATAGAAAAGAGATCCTCTTTCTTGGTCCTGGTCTGTATAAAGTTGGTGTCTGTAGAGCTAATGAAGAACATGGGTTCTAGGGACTTCACATGAAATCTCTAGGAAAATGAAGCCTGTGCTTAAAGACGAGTTGTTTCTGTTAACAAAACAAAACAAAACAAACACCTTCCAACAAAACAAAGCCCCACGTTTCCATAACTAGGTTTTGTTCTTTTTAAGAAAAGTACAGTTAAAAAATGGTGGGGGTTTTGGATATGTCCAAAGAATTATTTTCCTAGGGCAATGTATTTTTACCCTATGAGGACATACTATATAATATAAGGGCAACCATAAGGAAATGATCAGCTGAGCCAGTATGAGTCAGACTGTTGCCCCAAATCAACAGTTCATTCTTGGAACTGGGTAAAGATTCCTAAAATGAGTTTTAGATAATTCTCTCAGGAACAGCAAGAATGGGAGATAATTTGACCTCACAGCCACCCTCAGCCCTCTGTGCAGTTCTCCTAAGGCTATCCTCCTATTCTAGTCCCAGGTATTAATGGGGATAATATTATAACTCTAAGTTAAATTCATCTAAAGGATATTGGTAACCTGGAATCCATTCTTGGGGGTAGGAGATAAATAAACCTGGGACTAAGAATGGAGCCAAGATTGGGCACCACACTGAACCCAAGGAGTAGTGCAGGAATCCTTTTCACATACAGATGAAGGGATTAATTAAAAAGGGAGGGGAAAGGAGGGGCCCATGGGACAAGAATACTTTTCCCTGGCTTTCCCACTCCTATGACCTCCTACACAAAATGCTTCAAGACACCCTGCACTGCAGTAAAAGCCTTACAAAACAATCCCCATACCCCCAACCCCCCCCAACTGGAAAATGAAAACCCACAACAAAAACACTTTTCCCTCTACCCCACCCCCGCCCACCCCTCCAGCCCCACACCCTGAATACTCACAAGAAGAGGACACTTCATCTATACAAAATTAATTATAAAACAAAATATTTACATATGAAATAAACACCATCTTAATCTCTGTTGCCATCAGAGAGGGACAGAGTCCCCTTGGTTCTAGATTGCTGTTCGCTAGGTTAGTTGGTTTGGTTTTTACTTTAAAAGGGTGAGGTAAGAGAAAGAGGAAGAGTAAGCAAGGGGCCTGCATACTTAGATGGAGTCCTGTTTTTTGTGGCCTTTCTCCATCATCCTGGCCCTTCATCCTCCCTCTTAGTCTCTCCTTTAATTTCAGATAAAGCACACTGTGCCCCTCTCAAAATCTGTGAGAGGTTCAGCCCCTTTCCCCCAAGTCCATTTTAGAAAGAAAACAAAGCTTCAACAAGGCCTTTAATTGGCTTAAAAAAATGAAAGATATTGAGGTAAAGAAATCAAGAAAGAGTGGTGGGGAGGTAGAAGGAAAATGGAATTGTGAGAAGGCAGAACAAAGGGGAAGATAGAGAAGAACCCTGGAGAACATGACTTGAAGAGAAATTGTGGCTTTCTTTCCATGGGAGGAGCACCTTTCTGGTTTATATGTCCTGTGAGGATAGCAGTGAGCTATTGTCTTGCTGCCAAACTGATATGAGACCCTTTGGGTGCTACCTGGTAGAATGGAGGTTCAGATAGCATTCACAGAATAGGATCATTGAGTTTCTTCAATTCCATTTCTCCCACACAAGGATCAAAGGCAGTGACAAATACCTATTTCTCTTCTCCACTTTTACTGGTTTTAAAGAAAGGAACATCACTTCTTCTAACACTCTTCTTCATGGAGCTAATTTTTTAAAAAAAATTCTAGAATGATATTAATCAAAAGAGTGAGGTTGGTTCCCAACATCAAAATACTCCTATATCAATAATATTTTACACTGGAAACATCAATATTTTTATGGATGTCAAGTCCCAATATGGTACCAGCTTAGATCCTTCTTCCAACTTCCATCCTCTACTTCTTTTTTCAGATTGCCTCCTTCTCTCCATGCCATTGGCTCTTTGTATACTTATAGGCTGTTTAATTTGTATCATCCCAGTTTTCCTCAAGGAGAGAAGCTACATTTCCCATTGTGAAAAATATGGCGAATTCTAAGGAAAACAAGGAAGTTTCTCTTTCTTTGGGTTAAGTAAAGAGGGATCAAAGTTCTAAGGACATCCCCCTCTCCTACTCAACCTACCATGAAGCTCTTCCTCACTTTGTTAAGTTCCCATCTGCTTTACCCTTTCTTGGTGCCTCCAGCAACTGTAAAGAACATCAAGTCTAAAGCACAAGGAAAGGTTCTATAAAAACATTTCCTTCTCAAGCGTTGGTGGCAAAAGAAGTTGCCTGTGGAAGATGGACCATGGCTATTCCCCACCATCCTTAATTTGCCTGGGAAGGTTTTGTTTTGGCTTGTTTTTTTTTTTTTGCTTTGTTTTGTTTTGCCAGTGATGGTCACCACTCTCATCTATTACAGATGAATCTTCTCTCAACCTTGCTTTTGTTGGCTGATTCACCATTCTTTTGCCTAGACTACAGAATATCTCTGATTTGGAATTAACTTCTGAATGCTTTATTTAAATCCATTCACAAACACACTTTCCTCCAACCTTTTCTGGATGATGGCAAAATTTTTAAATAACATATAATCATGTCCACACAGAAGCCAAGTATATCAATTGGCTATGTTTAGTGATGTGGAAACAAACAGAATGAGTCAAGAATATTCCCTATGTGTCTATGCACACAGTAACAGAAAATATATCTGAAACCCTCTTCTTCCAAAATTTCCCAGGACACTATTATAGATCCCTCCTTAATTTTGCCCCATTATTCTTGGGTTCTGGTCAATAACTTTCCCCTGCATCACTCCAAGTAACTAATTATATGAATTTTTAATGTAAGCTTCTTAGTTTATATACATAACAAATATAGTCAGTCTCCTTTCTTCTGCTATATAGCAAATACCCTAATAAACATACATAGTCTAGGCAAAAAGAACTCGGTGAGAGCCACTTCATAATTTACAAATAGTTCACTCATTCTACTTCTTCATTTGATGTCAAAATCTTTTGGGGGAAGAGTTCTCTTCTTTGGCCCTTTCCTTGTTTGACTCAAATGTATATGCAAGGAGAACCATTCAGTTCATGCTGAAAGAGACCAGTGAAGGGCCATTGCTTTTTTCCCCTCTATATATGGATATCTCTTTTTCCCACTATTGTACACCAAACTTGAAAACCATATTTCAATGCACTGCTAATAGGAGAAATGCCTGATGGATGAAGGAAGGAGGAAGGAGTTGGGAAAGGAAGGATGCAAAAGAGATGTCACCAAGTGCTGTCTTCAATGAAAATCAGGACTCCAGGATCGCACAAATAAAGAAAGAACCAAGAGAGGAACAAATGGGAACCAAGTTCAGTCCCCATCATCCTCTATGACATACTACCAAATGACCCTCATACCCGCCCACCAACCCCACAGTTCCCTTCCCCACTCTTCCCATCCCCCCACCCCACTCAGACATCGGATTCAATACTAGAAAGTTTCTCATAAACATGCCCATTGCTGGAGCCATTGAAAGCCCTGGGGTTTTTGTTGTTAGGCACACAGGGGTTGGACTGGTTTCCTATACAGATGTCCTTCTGGAAACGGCCTGGCACAGCCGCATGAAGGGCTGAGACCACTGGCTTGTTGGTGACGATGGCCCGGAAGTCGGGCCTGGCTTTCGTTCCCCCCGCCACCGTGGGCTGCCTGAAGAAGTAGGATTTGCTGCCATGGAGCAAGCACTGGTCATCCCCAAAAGTGGGGATGAAAGGGTTTTGTGTGACCCGATCAGGGTAGAGCGACTTGCTGAGCATGTAGCCACCGCTGCCAGGATTGTTGTGGTGGTGGTGTCCGACAGTGGGCACTGAGGGCTTGTTGTTGGCAAAGGTGGTTTCCCCAGCTGGCATCTCAAACATGTGGGCGTAGGGGCTCCCTTCCAAGAAACGGCCCTTGTCCTTCAGGCTGACGCTTCGGGGGGCCAGGGCTGCTTCTTCTTTCTGCAAGTCCACAAAAGTGTCGTAGGAATGCTGCCGGCGAAGCTTGTTGCGGTTCTTCTTCTGTGCCTTGGAATTCGACGGGCTCTGAGGGTACTTGGTGGTGGAGGCATTCGATGTCACCGGCACTGGGGCAGCGGGCTGATCGAGCTCTTGAAGGGAGTTATCCTCACTGATGTCATAGAGGTTGCCTGCTTTCTTGCAAGCCTCACACCGGATGCAGGCCTGCCTACTGGAGTTTTGCCCCACCACTGGGGCGGTATAGTTGTGGAGCTTTGAGGGGCAGCTGCGGCAGAAATTACCACCCGGCCTTTCTTCCCAATCGAGGTTAGTCAGGTTCTTCTCCCAGGGGGCTGGCACACCACTGACCACACCATGCTTGCGCTCATTAGCTCCAAAGTCGCTGGTTCCGTGCTTGTGGTGAGATCTATTGGCGCAAGGACCACTCCCACTGACGGAATCCCGCTTGAAATCGTCTCCCCGTTCCTTATAGATATCTGTGAGATCCACGTGCTCCCAGTGTGGAGAGTTCTCTTTTGTTCTGAACTGGTCCAGATAGAAGTCCCGTAGGCCTTCTTTGTCCCTGAAGTAGCGCTTATGATCAGGGGAGCGGGGTGGACGCCGGCGATAGGCCAACTCGATCTCATCGAATTCTCGCCGTGACTTGGCCGAGGCTGGCCGCTTCTTCAGGCTGTCCTTATACTGCTGCTTCCGCCTCTTGGCGGCGTTGCCTTCGATGTTTCCATAGGTGACTGTGTGAGTAGAAATATCTGAAACATCTGAGCGGATCAGGTCATCGTGGCCACCGAAGCGGTCGCTCTTGAAAGAAAACTTGCCGTATAGATCGCTTAGCTGGTTATGTTTGGTGGATGGTAGGCCGATGTCTAATGGCTTCTTGCTGATTGACCGTGGCTGGGTGGTGAAGGGCGGGTTGTCACAATCATAAAGTCCATCAATGGAGCTTGCGCTGCCGATGCTGTGGGGCCGGTGGTGGTGGTGATAGTGGTCTTGGTACATGTTGCTGTCCTTCAGCTGCAGGTTGCCAAAAGTTCGTTCCACCTCACTGATGTAGTCACTGAAGAGGTTCTCTTCACAGGGGGGATTGTTATAGGATTTACAGTCGGAATGCGTGAAGCTGCGGCGATGCTCAGAGATGTCGTAGACAGATGACTCACGGCGGATGAAATCGAGGGCGCTCTGCGGAGATCCATTAACACCAGACAGGTTGGCCATATTTTTGGCAGTACGAAGTAGGCGCAGGATATTAGAATGTGTATTGTTCATAGTGGCTGTGGGGGAATTCATCACTGACTGGCGCTCCTCAATAGCCACACCATGGATACAGCTGTAAATACCCTAAAGTGAGGAGAAAAACAGAAAGGTCTTATTAGGGTTCTTGTGATGTTATTTTTAAGAACAAAGAGGGAACTGAATTAATCTATCTTACTTGAATGGTCAAGAGAACTTAATCTACAAAATAAAGGCAATAGTAAATCTCTTGATTCATACTTTGAATTTGGCAAATATGCCATGAAATCTCATAAATGGGGTACAACAATAATAGCGAATGTAACAACTAAATAATGTAATATAATGACAAATAAATAACAACTGAAAATTCTTCTTATAAATTAAAAAATAATTATCCTCATAGCAAATTTGTGAGGGTGTGAGAATTCGGTTTAGATGTAATTGGGAAATGGTCCACATAGCATGATTAAATGATTAAGACTCAAAAGCAAGTGATTCTGCCATTGGTGACATCATTAATTTGGATGGATTTACCTCTGGTTTATTCATTTTCTTTAAAAAGATGACCCTTATATCAATCTACAGTAATAATAAGCTATATTAATGAACAATATAACTCTGTGTAGTAACTCAGCTCTGTTTGGGAAGGAATGGAGTTAAGCCCAGTTAGTATAAAAATCCAGGGTTTTCCAGCATTGATAGAGTCTGGAGTGTTTTGCAGAATTTCAACCACCAGTCAATAGCTGAGCTTAAGTCACATATAAAACATAATTCTTGCAAAGAATAGGAAGCTCAGAAGTTGAAGGATTTTTTTTTTCTGCTACATCATTTGTATATGTGGAATGAATTGGGGTAATAAAATATCATGTGTGATAAAACATTTATTTTGTTGCATTCTCTCATTTGCTCTCTTATACCAAGTTCCTTACAATGATTATGTGAAGAGTCTTTAATTTTCTCAGCATGATTCCTTTTACTAATGTATAACAACCTATCTGTACTTTAGTAGGTAAATCATCCAGAGTTGCCTAGTGCATATGGAAGTTCAGTAATTTGCCAAGGATAGAAAGTATCAAAGGAAGGAGCTGAACCCAGATCTTCCAGATCTGGAGCACCTAGGTGGCCTAATGGAGAGCATTGGGCTTAGACTCAGGAAGACTCATTATCATGAGTTCAAATCTGACCTTAGATACTTACTAGACACTTTCTTAGCCTCTTATTTAAGGCAAGTCATTTAATCCTGCTTGCCTCATTTTCCTTTTCTATAAAATGATTTGGATAAGGAAATAGCAAACCACGCCAGTATCTTACCCAAGAAAACCCCAAATGGGATCAGGAAGAGTCAGACATGATTGAAAAATGACTGAACAACAACAACTAACTTTCAGTTCTAGGATTATTATACCAGAACATTTTTATCATGATTATCATATAAGGAAATTGAGGCATTTCCCTTTGCTAAAATATAGCAACAAAGCAATAGGACTTTGCTCTTGATAGATATACATAATAAAAACTAGAATGTGGAAAACAGTAATCTTGCCTCTTTGTCTTACTTTTTGTTGGGCTCAGATTCATCTGAAACTGTCAAAGAAAATATGGGGAAACCTAGGCATATAAAAACCTTAAATTAAGTCGTTTTGGGATTCCAGGCTAATGAATCTAGTTTATCTCAAATCATCTATCCTATAGTTATAATAATGTACATTATATTTTTATTAATTGATCATTATTGATTTTATGCTCACCACACCACATCAAGTATTATAGAAAATGCAGAGTATATTTAGTCCTGGCTTCAAGGAGTTTTACTGTTCAGTGCTGACAGAATATATTCAACTACGAAATCAAAATAATATACATTTGATATTTCCATGCATCTTTATTGCTGCTCTGAGGGGCCAACATTCCAAGGGAGTTGGATATTAGTTAGCCTAAGTAAAGATTCACAGAGAAGAAACAGCTTTGGATTATCTCTTCTTGTTTATAGAGTGGTGTGGGGCCAGAAGGAAGGGGATATAGCATATCAGAGAGAATAAATAATGTTTGGGAGGTTGAATAAATAGAGGCTAACAACCTTGTGCAACTCTGTCTCACTTAAATCCAATTGACATGTATGTCCAGATATCACCTAGTGATGTCATTGGTCCTCTTTGAAACAAAACATTAACAACCTCAGAGTTTCCAGTAGTATTTGAGGAATGATATGGTGGCTTAATGAAGACATAAATTCAAATACTACCTCAGACATTTACTAGCTATGTGACCCTACACAAGACCCTTAGCTGCTCCCTGCCTCATTTCCCTCATCTGAAAATGGAGATAATAATGGCACCTTACCTCTCTTATGATTGCCATGATGACAAAATTAGATAATATTTGTAAAGTACTGTGCAACCTTAAAGCACTATATAAAAGCAAGTGAGCTAGCTAATAGTATACCATTATTGATTAGATCTTTACTTAATAATAAAAGAGTTTGTGGTGAAGAAGAATAGAGACCGAGAAACTTAATGCAGAAATATGGCTTGTGGCACTGAGTCTTGGGTGCCCTCCCATAGTTGATTTGGTTTGATCTGTTGATCTAGGTCTAGGGTCATGTTGTTCCAAGATCAGTTTATAGTGTGCATGAGTGGTAGCACTCAGCAATGATGAGAGCTGTGATCAGCCTCAGCTTAGCACCACAGATCTAAATGACATTAGTTAAGGCTACCATTTATTTCTGAACTCTTCAGAAGGGAACCCAGCAGTGGACACTAGGCATACATAATGAAGAGGATATGGGTGAAGGTACTGAGTTTGGATAGGAAATAAATGAGGTGGGCTTCATTGGAGAGAAGGGCATCATATGAGCAGTAGGCTTCATTGGAGAGAAGGGCATCATATGAGCAGTAAGATATGTATTTCTTTCCTAGCATTTCTACCCATTCTTTTTATCGATTATGATAGAGAGAAATCACCAAAACATTTTCTACCATTGATTGTTTTTTAAGTAGTAAGAATAATATTTTCATTTGCATTTATTTGCATGGTAGGTGTTACCAACCACCTTCTAGGTGACCTAGGTGAAACAGAGAGGCATAGCCACAACAACAGAAATCTCTAAGGAACCAGGAGACTAAATCTACTCTGAGTTATATCTTTAAATCTTACTGAATAAACTCAATACATTACTGGCTATAGAAAAATAATTCTTTTTTTCTGTTTTGAATCACTAATGTGAATTTCAAAAGTACTCTACCCTATTCAGACCATTCTTTAGAAGATCGGATTTAGCTATTTCCTGATCAATAACAATTGAGATACTTGAAATAACAGAATCAGTTTTTGGAAACTACATTCTCCACCCTGCTCAGTGTAACAAGATTAGGAAGGGCTGCAGCAAACTCAAGATTTAATTATTTGAGAATATGGCCTTCAACAGACATGTGCAAAAAAAGGACAGACCTCTGGGCGGTCCTAGGTCAAGCTTGAGCCACCATTGGCACATGTGAGATGCAGGAAGTGAGGTAGAGAACAGCCTCTGGAGTTCTCGGGACTTCCTGGGAGGAGGGCGAGAGTCAGTTGAGGCTGGTGTTTGAGGTTGGAGGAGCTCCCGTAGGGGGCTTCCTTCAGATTGGTCACATGAGTGATAAGGATTGATCCCTTTCCCTGCCTTGGCTATCCAAGGCCTTAACACCCACTTTGGCTCAGCCTGAGCAAGAGTGGTTCTGAGTTAAATTTCTTTCCTTTTCTCCCTCTTTCCTTCTCTCCCTTTTTCCTTCTCTCTCTGTCTCTCTCTCTGTCTCTCTCTCTGTTTCTCTCTCTGTCTCTCTCTGTCTCTGTCTCTCTCCCTCTAATATGTTTTTCCTCCTGTTGTAATTAAAACACCATAAAAATTTGGCAGCTGACTTGAGTGTTTCATTTAGGAATTATATAAGTGAATTCCTTGGCGACCTTAAATTAATATATATCAGTCTTTTAAAGTGGTTTAAATATCACACTAAGGGTCCAAAGGACAGTGACTTGTTGAAACTACTTGAGAAATTATCATTATTTTATGAAATCTCTACCTGAGTAACCTGAAATTTGGACCTTAAGAATAAAGGGATTTTTAATTGTTCTAGTTTGGCTTTGTGTCCATTGGCTATATTTATAACTTTGTGATCAGAATTATAAACAGATCCATGGATTTTCTAAGGCCATTGCAGGCATTCAGTGAATACTCCTGCAAGTATTTCTAGTACTTAAACTAAGAAAAAGAGCAACCCAAATTAAAGAACAGGAAAGGTCAATACTCCCGCCCCATTAATTCTTTTGGAATTAAACAGCTGACATTACAGAAATCTTCAAATGCAATTGTTTTATGACCTAGGGCTGCATTCCTTTGGTCTTCTCACCTATGATCAATGTTTAAAACATAGAGTGGAACTTGGCTGTATATGTACTATTTAGAGACAAAAATCCATGCTGTCATCATTGGTTTTCCATGACAAAGTGAGAAAAACAGAACATAATGAGCATGATTTGGCAGAATCTTCACAAATCTATGAACTAGCAATAATAGCTGGCATTAATGTAATTTTTTATTTAATTTAAATATAAATTTATAATAAAAATACTTTAAGGTCTGAAAGCACTTTACCTACATCATCTCATTTGATCAACCCAACAACCCTATGGGAAAATGTATAACACACTTTTAAGTTTAATTTGCATTATTAATATTTTCTCCACCATTTTCCTAAATCTAGAAAATCAACAAAATTATACATTAAGCTCTTATAGTATTTGCTGATTTATAAGGTGTAAATGCCTACACTGAAATCTTAGCAATCATTTTGAGCCAGTGTGAGCTAGTTCCAGCATAATCCTGAGTGCTATCATTATCTCTACTTTAGAGATGAGAAAACTGAGCCTGAGGAAATTAAGTTCCCTGCCCAGAATCAGACAACTGATCAGTGTCAAAAATCAGGGTTCAAACTCTAATTTTTTTTAAACTCTAGCTCCTGCATTCCATTCTTTATCATGGTATTTTACTGCATCAATTAATGATGATAAAAGAAGTTTGGAAAAATGTCAAGCCAATTTCAATTTTTCATTCTCTCAGTTCTAATTGAAGCCGTCTCAAAATATCACAAAGAAAAAAAAAGAATTATGCCCATTTTATAAATTAATTCAAAATGAGTGTTTGAAAAATTCCAGAGGTATAATGAATTTTCTTTTGATTTAGTAAAGACACTGAGTGGTTGAAAGCCATGACTACCAGTCATTTGCCTTTCTTGCCCAGTGGTATACTTAAATTTCCCATGTAAAACTACAACTTTATGGAGAAAAACACTTACCCTGCTTATGGAGAAGACCATTCCAGGCTTGCCAGAACAGACTCCCATAAAGCAGTGGCGGAACTGCCAATAGAAAAGGTGTTCACAGATGAATGTGATGAGGCTGAGGGCCATGGCTGCCCCCAGCATGTAGAAGACACCTGCCATGTTATCAATATCCAGCTGGCTGCTCATGACTTCATTCTTTTCATTGTGGCAAATGCCAGTAAGCCAAAGAGCTTCCAGTTCCTCCATCTCGCCTAGAAACAAGCAGGGGTAGGAAATGGGAGCAAAGGAAAGAAGTTGTGAGAAAACAGAGAATTCGAGGGTGGTGAAGAAAGAGTACTATGAAAATATATTGCAGGAAAAAATTAAATCAAGAAAGAGGAAGAAAATTAACAGTAGGTTTTCTTTCATTATAATATATTCATTCATGTAAGCATATACTTATTAATTATTGATCACCCACTGTATACAAAGCAGTATATACAACAGTGTCTAAATTACAGCCTCAGTTTTTCAGAAGCATAAAATTTAGGAGGGGAGAAGAGATATTTACCAGAATAACTATAATGCAAGGTAGCAAATTACAACAGGGAAGGAATGATTACTCTCAGCTGGAGGTGACATTTGAATTGCATCTTGAAGGATGATGGCATTTATACATATGGTGATGGGGGTTAGTAGGGAGGATAATATGAACAGAGAGAGCAGAATAAGGAAATGTGGAAAAGGAGGGAAAAGTATGTTTGGGAGATAATGAGTTGACTAGTTTGTCTGGAGTGGATAGGTTTTTACAGAAGTAAGGGAAGGCAATAGTGTAAAAGCTAGTAAAGACTAGCTTTTATAGGGATTTTAATACCATGTTACAGCATTTGGACTGTTTTCTTTAGGCAATGAGGAGAAATTAAAGGAATAATATGATTAATATTTTAGAATGATTAATCTGGTAGTGGTGAATGAGATAGATTACCAGGGAATGCATGAGAGCCCGAGATTATTTAAGTGGCCACTACCTATTTTGTACAGCATACGATTAGTAAACTCTACAAATGGATTAGTAAATGAGGGGTGTGGCAATGGTAATAGATAGGAAGAGACCAATATGAGAATAATTATAGAGCTAAAATCAGTAGGATTTGATGATGAATTGGATGGAAAAAATGAAGAGAAAAGCCAGAGGGAAGAGTCAAATGTAATTGTAAGTTTTCCAGTCTGGATGAATAGAAGAATAACAGTACTTTTAGAGCAATTTATTTGAGGTAAATCAAAGAGTCATGGAATCTTAGAGTCATAAAGGACCTCAGAGATCATCTTGACCAACTTCCTTCCTAAGTCGTGAGTCCTCTCTATAATGTTGTTGATTGATATACATATTGGTCTGACATACACATATATACTGATAATGAATGGGGAGCTCATTACTTTACTTTTTTCCCTTTTAAAATGTTATTTTGATGCTTTAAAAACATCATTATCACTTTCTCATGCCTCCCTCCTCCAGAGTGAACCCTCATTTGTAACAAATAAATGGAGCCCACATTCAGTAAATCAACAGGTCATCTGTGCTTGAAAATAGAGCTCATTCCTTTGTAAGGAAGCCTGTTTTGCCGCTCAAAGTTAAAACTACGTGGAAATTCTTCCCAATATTTTACTGAAATCTACTTCTTTATTATTTACACTCAGTGTTTCAATCTCTGCTCTTTGGAGATGATTAATTCAGTTATAAATATGTAGAGTTTAATATGTTGAAAGGATATCCAAGTGGATGTATACAGCAGGTATTTGGAGGGATAGAGAATGGAGGGATAGAGAAATGTATGTAAACATACATTTCAGGAGCATTCTGGTTGAGGCAATGGGTTTTTCTTTATCTAAAAAAGCTTTTCAAATTGGATTCATCCCAATTCTCTTTCATGAGAGGAATAAAAAGGAAAAGAGAGGAGTCCTCAAGAGGACTTTAGGCTTATTGCTTTTGTAGTAGACACATACACCTTAGGGATTAACCAGTATTGATAAATAAAATGTGACCATCAACCTCAGCCTTAATCCACCTCTACACTTCTTAGGTTAAATTTCTGTGTGTACAATTTGTCTGACATTAGGAAATATAAAAAGTACAGGGATTTTTTTAAAGGAGTGACTCAGAATACACTCTAACTCTGACCTAAATAGCAAAGTCCTAGATAATTTCATAAACCTTATTCCATAGCCTATAGTCTGGGTAAATACTTGAGCTTTAGATTGTCTAATTTATTATGAATTTTTTGCTAATCATTATGCTACTACAAAACACACCTTATACACAGATAATCCTTGATTACTTTTAAGAGGCAAAAATGTATTCTGTTACAATTAGAAAGCATTGATACCCAAAAAAAGGGGGTGGGGGGTGAACACAATCTCAGTTGATCTTTCTCTTCTCCCTCCACAAATGATCAACTCAATTTTTACTCATTTCTTAGTTCAAACTTTGGTTCTTCCAACTGCTGAGGTGGGTAGTGATACTTGAAGACTAGTGATGCAGTTAGACTTTTAAAAGATTGCTTTTTTGACTCTTGACAATACAAATAAACAAGATAGGTCCTCAAAAAAAATAGAACAAAATCTTACTATACCTATATCTACTATGTTACTATATCTACTTTGTTTTGACTTTAAGAATTTCACTCTCTGTATACAATGCCATTCAAAAGCTGAATATGTCACCCTGGTTAATTATTATTTTTACTTTCACAGTTTAAGATGTGGTCATAAACATTCTCCACTATCCTGAAATAATAGGGATCAGAATGGAAAGAAGAAAAGACAGGGAAAGTTGAGAGCTGGCTGGCCATCATGTAGGTATCAATAGGTACTTTCCTATCTCCTAACTTACCATCTCCAAAGAGCTGCAGGATGGCAAGATCCACCTGGCGCTTCCATCCGGAATCCTTTTGGATGGCAATGCCATAACCAGTAGAAGCAAATACCTTTCCACTCCCAATAGTCACCAGCTTGCAACCTTCATCTCTGCCTGCCATATAGTTCAGGACTGCGGCATCATAGATAAAGGCATCCAGTTTCCTGTGCAAAGCAAAGAACAAAGGGAACCAAAAAGCAAAATTTCAATATAGAACTCCAGCAGAATTTAAATAACTGTGTCTACAATCCTGAGGAGATAAGATTCCAAGTATCTCCATGTGATATGAAGCAAATTTACAAAAGTAAGGCTTGGTTTCCCCCCAAATATAAATGGTAAAATGGTGTGGACAGTTTTTTGAAAAGAACACGAATTTGCAACCTCCATAGTAAAAAATTCTCAATATCACATATAATCAGTGAAATACAAATTGAAGTAATTTGGGGAATGTTCATTGAATTGGCAAGGAGTGTTAAATATGGAAAAATGTCCACGTCCACAGGGCTATTAGAAAAATAGGCATACTAGTTGACTGCCAGTGGAGCTGTGACTTGGTTCAATCATTAGAGGTTAGTTGCTAGGATCATCTTTGTTCCTACTCAACGAACAAGTATTCATTTTATAATTAATACCTATACTAAGTCTTCTCCCTCATTTCTGTATTTATTTTTCTTTCCTTCTTCATACCTCTAAAAATGTAATTTTTTTAAAAAAGGAAACATAGAAGAAAATAATATGGTCTATGTTTCCCATAGCTACTGCAAATTTTAAGGTTAAAAACTCTTAAGATAAGGAAAGAATCATATTTAATATAAGTTTTTAGCACCCCATAGAGTTTTTTGGTATAGCAAATTAAGTATATGCAGACTAAACTATACTGTACTAAGCATCAAGAAGAAATATAAACAATTTAGATATTAGATCATTTCTTTTAGAAATTTTACAAATAAGATTGTTATGAAGAACTCTGAGCTTAGAAGGAGGTCTTACCTATAAACAATTTAGATACTAGATCATTTCTTTTAGAAATTTTAGAAATAAGATTGCTATGAAGAACTCTGAACTTAGAAGGAGGTCTTACCCCGTCTTCAGAGAGAGCAGTGCATCATCCACACCCTTCTGGTTGAATTTTCCCATGTAGGTATGCATTTCAAGATAATTATTGCGAATGTTCCTCTCTGTGCTACCATTGGGCACAGTCCCAAAGCGGAAGGGGGGTGAAAAGTCATTCGGTCTCTGGAACTAGAGAAAGAACAAAGGAAAAAAGTCAGATGATATGAAGAAAAATTATTGTCTATAGATTTATGGTGAAGAACATGTGGTTAAAATTCACCAATCCACATTGATTCTATTTAAAAATGACAATAGATTTGAAAGTAGAATTAATTAGGCAAACCACATTTGTTAAAAGTCAATAATGTGCCAAGAAATGTGGTAAGCATTGTGATTTTAATACTTGATTCCAATGTTTTCCTTTCTGTTCCTACTACCACAATACCTATATACATACACAAGGATGACAATAAGGATGCTGTTTACTTAACTAAAGTTAAACCTATAGACAATCCAATATTCTTTCCCTGAATTGTTAAAAGTCTACCCCTAGGTTAGAAGAACTCTTTCTAATTTAAAAACCCTCATAAATTTTATTTGTTTTACATATACTGAAAAAGAGCACAGGAAACTATAAAATATTTACTTTCATTGCTCTCTTCAGAGTCAATAGCATGAGGTGGAGGGGAAAATCTTTTAGATGATATTAATACCATTTTTCACCATGAATCAGACCCATGTGTCAGAAAGTTATTTAAAAAAAAAACAGCTAATACAAAGTAATTTCACACACAATGAAGAACTTACTCTGAAAATTTGATTGTTGAAAATCAAATACTCAAGAGAACAAGTCAGCAAGCATTTATTAAATGCCTGCTATTTGTAAAGTAAAGTTCTAAGTACTAGAAGATTGAAGGCAAAGAACTATAAACAAAGCATATAATATCAACTGGAAGTAATGGGGGGGATCCCCTACTCTTGAGGGTGTCAGAAAAAAACTCTTTTTGAAAATGTGATTTTATTTGGAATTTGAAGAGTCAAGGATGTCAGGAAGTAGAGGTGAAACTGGAGAAAATGCTAGGCATGAGTAACAGCCACTGAAAATGCTCAGATTCATGAAATGGAGTATAGTATTTGAGAAATGACATAGAATCTAGTGTCACTATACTACAGATTACATGAAGAGGAGTAAGGCATAAGAGATAACATACAAATACATTTGAAAGATTTAAGGATTTTGATCAATCCAATGACCTTGATATTGCAGAACGACCTCATTTTATACAACCAATATATCTTCCAAGACCCTTTGTGCAAGTTGAAAATCATACATAATAGCAAACCCCACTATTTAACAAGTATTTCTTATATGAACATATCTAGGCACTTTAAGACTTCCGATTATCAGAATTAACAGCATCACTACTCTTGTACTTTGGAGCCATTACTAATAACTAAATAGCATTAATGAAACAAAGAAAAAAAAGCACTGCTCTGATGGAGATGTGACTTGGTACAAGTGAGAACTGGACAAAAACTGATGAAGAAGTTAAAGTTTGGTGCAAAACAATGTAATAACTGACATTATTGCTTCTCAGACCCAGAATGGTGTGATTGGTTGCAAGACTTTACACCATCTGGGAAGATGGCATAGATTTAGTGAATAATTAAAATGTTTTATTTTATGTATTTCCCTTGGTTTCTTTCTTTCTTTTCAAAACCCTTACCTTCTGACTTAGAATCAATACTGTGTATTAGTTCCAAGGCAGAAGAGTGGTAAGGGCTAGGCAATGGGGGTTAAGTGACTTGCCCAGGATCACACTGTTAGGAAGTGTCTGAGGTCATATTTGAACCCAGGGCCTCCCATCTCTAGGCTTGGATCTCAATCCCCTGAGCTATTTAGTTGCCCTACTTTGTTTCTTTTTTTTTTATTGCCAATTCCATATATCTAAATTCATGTGTTGAGTCCAAGTAAAATGAAGTCCTTCTATAATTCCAGAGAACTGTTGACAAAGCATGATCATTACTAGAGGGAGCAGAGCAGGTCCCACCTGGACTGTGTAATTTTTTTGTATCAATGCTTCTCTAATTGTAACATAGAGTAATTTGTCATTTAAAGATAATCAAGGAATCCCTCCGTAGGAGTTATTTGCAGTGTCAGTATAAAAATTAGTACAAAATTTAGAAATGTTTAAAATAAGGTTAAAATAAACCCCAAATTCAAGTGTTTAATCAGACTATGGAACAGGTTTACGAGATTATTTAGGATTTTGCTATTTAGGCCAGAATGTTTGCTGGAGATACAAAAACAAAACAAAACAAAACAAAAAAACCAAACAGTTCCTGCTCTCAAAGAGCTCACAGTCTAATGGTGAGTCAACTTTCAAACCACCCTATTTATAAACAAAATAAATGCAGGATAAATTGGGCACAATCTCAGAGCTCTGTCATTGAGGATAGGAAAGGTTTCTTGTAGATGGTATAATTTTAGTTGAGATTTGAAGGAGGCTTGTCAGGAAAAATTGGGGATGAGAGAAAGAATTCTTAACATTGGGCAGCCAGCAGGAATGTAGAGTTGAGAAATAGAGTGTCTTATGTGAGGAATAGCAAAGAGGACAGTATCACCAGATCCTAGAAAATGTAGAGGAGAATAAAGTGAAAGAAGAATGGAAAGAAAGAAAAGGGTCAGATTTTGAAGTATTTCAAAGGCAAAAGGAAGATTTTATATTTGATTCTGGAGCTCACAGGGTTTCTTGGCTAGGTAAGTGACATGGTCAGACCTATACTTTAGGAAAAATCAATTTGGTGTTTCAGTGGAGGACAGAGTTGAGGTAGAGAGGCCAATCAGATGGCTGTTACAAAAGTGCAGCTATGAGGTGATGAAGGTCCACACCAAGGTTGTTAGTTGTGTCAGAGGAGAGAAGGAGGAATATATATATACATGAGACATTTTGCAGGTAGAATTGAAAGGATTTAGCAACTGATCACATATAGGGAAGAAGTAGAGGGTGATACCTAGGTTTCAACTTGAATAACTAGGAGTATGGTGATATCCTGGACAATAATAGAGAAGTTAGTTGGAGGAGAGTGTTTGGGTGGAAAGATAATGAGTCAAGTTTTTGACATTGAATTTAAGATATCTGTAAGATATTCCATTTGAGATGCCTAATAGGCAGTTGGAAGGTTGAGACTGGAGGTCAGGAAAGAGGTTATAGTAGATAGATAGATCTGAAAATCATCTGTATAGAGACAAAAATTGAATTCATGGGAGCCAATTATCTAATCAGCTCTCCTGGATTCAATCTACATATAAAGCATAAAAGGAATATAAATGGAGAAGAGAAGAGGATTTTGGACAGATCCTTTGAGGGACAACCATGGTTAGACTGTGATCTCCTGGAGAAGAGGGACTATTCTGAGAAAGAATGATCAGACAGATAGGAGGAAAATTGGGAGGTAGAAGTGTCTTAAAAACCTAGAGAAAAGAGAATATCAGGGAGAAGAGGATGATCTAGAGAGTTAATATTTGTTTTAAACTTGAACCTTCCTACTGCAGTGGTGACCTAAGCAATGAAAGATGTGTCTACTCTAGAACCAGCTAGCAGAACAATCTTCAAATACTATTTTGAAAATAGCATGTGCCTGTGTCACACCTAATAGGGACTACTGATCCTCCTTTGGTTAAAAAAGGTTTCTCACCAATGGATTCTCACTCAGATTTCATAAACCTCTTTACTGATTATTCTTCTACAGTGCCTACATTTTGATTTGCCATCTCTTTAACATAAAATTAGCTAATAAACTTCAATGCACAATTATTAAGCATACATTAGATATAGAATATCAGCTGCTAAGAGAGATAAAGAATTAAGTTAACTCAAATGAAAAACCTTTATTAAAATATGCATAGTCAAGTGAAACAAATTCCTCTATTGGCCATGTGAAAAAAAATACCTCTCATTTGGCATCCTGAATCTTTCCCTTTTCTTTTCAGGAGGCACATAACATTCTTGATCATCAGTTCTCTGGAATTATAGTTAATCATTGCACTGCTCAGATTTGCATGCTATTTATTTCCTTATACCTTACTCCTCTTCTTGTAATCTGTAGTATAGTGACATTGGCCTCCTCATTTTTCAAATGCAATATTCCATCTCAAGACTGAACATTTTCATTAGCTGTTACTCATACCTAGAATTCTCTCCATATTCATCTCTACCTCCTTATATCCTTGACTCTATTCAAGTCTCAACTAAAATCTCATATTGTGCAAGAAGCCTTTTTACTGAACCCCTCAGTAATGGAACATTCCCTTTGTAATCACCTTCAATTTGTATTCTATGTCTTGTTTGTAATTCTTTGCATGCTATCTTGCCCATTAGATTGTGAGCAATTTGAGATTGGGGGTGGGGGTGGGGGGTTGAGAGATCTTTCTCTGTATCTTAGTACAGTATAGGTCATTTACAAATGTTTAATGACTTGACCTGTCTTTATAGTAGCATTTTCATTGTATTAGTTGTTCTCTTGGTTCTGTTTACTTCACTCTGTATCACTTCATAGAAATATTTGAAGGTTTCTCTAAAACTATCCCTTTTGTCAATTCTTTCTATGCAGTAGTATTCTATTACATTCTTATATCATAAAATTATTCCATTATATTTAGCTATTCTTCAACTGATGGGCATTTCCTTAATTTAAACTATTTTTCCACTAAAAAAGTTTTTTATATAACATGTATATGTATGTATGTACACACACACACACACACACACACACATATATATATTTCTCTTTCTTTGATTTTTTTTGAGGTATAAGCCTAAGAGTGACACTGCTGGGCTAAAGAGTATGCACAGTCCAGTGACTTTCTGGGTATGGTTCCAAACTGCTTCTCAGGAAGGCTAGATCAATTCATATCTCCACTGATTGTGCATTTTTTCACACCCCTCTAATATTTGTTGTTCTTTTTGCAGTAATGTTTACCAATCTGATGGGTATGAGGGGGAACAGCAGAGTTATTTCATTTATCTATTTATTATTTCTATGAAGCAACTTTTTCATATGCTTTTGATAGCTTGGATTTTTTTTTAAAACTTCTTATTGAGATCCTCTATCCATTGACTTTTATTCTTACAAATTTGAATCTGTTCCTTACATTTGAATGTTAGAAATTAGACTTTTACCAGAAATGTTATTGTAAAGAAACTTTTTGGTTATCTGTTTTCTAATTTTAATTTTATTGGTTTTGTTTTTGCAAAACTTTTTTTTTTCATTTTATATAATCAAACTTTTCCATTTTCTCATCTGTTATTCTTTATCTTTCTTTCTCTCTCAACTCTTTCCCTCCAATTTTTCTCTTTTTAGTCATGGATACTTCTCCTATCCACTGGTATTAAAGGAAATTTTCCTTCAACAAGGTCTAATTTAGTTGGATCACAGATTCTATGCAGTATAGTAATATGAAATGATTCTGATAAAATAATGTGATGCCATTTTGGAAGGCCTTGAATGCTAGACAATAATTAGAACTCTCCTTTCTGGTAGCATAAAATTGGAAAGAGGAATAGCAGGATCATTTATATGATAAGGAGAATACTTCTGGCTGGGACTAAGCATAATGTTTGTACTTCATATATTAGTATTTCCTAAATTAGTCTCTAAATGTGCTTTTCAGTTATTTGATCTATGTACTTATTCTGATTCCTTACCCTAGATTATAAACACCTTGAAGGCAGGGACAGCATCCAGTGTGGTTCCCAGTATATCATTCTCATTGTATATATTCATTCACCCTTTCTCCATTAACAAAAATATCAACCAGCATAAATCTATAGCTGTAAAGAACTTCAGAAGCCATCTTGCCCACCTTCTTCATTTTACAAAGGAGGAAACTTGGAAATTAACATGATTTGGTCAGGTGTTAGGTAGTAAACATTAGAGGCAAAATTTAAACTGGGATATTTGACATCAGAGACTGTGTTCTATCCACTGTACCACACTATCTCATGCCACTGCTACATCTATACCCTGATTACACTAGATAATAAGAGCATTTAATACTACTTAGTGATTTTTGTTTAAAAATATTATTTATTTCAAAATGTTCTAAATTAAAGAGAGTTCTTCAAGGGCACAAAGGTATTCAGCAAATGGGGACTTTTCTTTCATGGAGAGTAATATTTGAATTAAGAATAATATTAAATTAATTGAAAATTTTGTTTCTTTTAGACTTGAGCCTAAAAGGCAGAGAAAAGTACTAATATCTTTTTTTTTCATTCACACTAAAATAGTGATCTAGGCATAGATCTAGGAATAGAAAGTATAAATATAAATTTCTGACACAAAAACCTTTAACATAATCATCAAGATTTTCTTAAGACTGAGAGATCTTTTTCCCTATTTTGGAAATTTCATTCTGGCCAATCCAGAATCAAAAGTGCATATGCCTTCTTCTTTGAGACTCCTAATATAACACTGTAAATCACTAAGATTTAAATATGCTACAAATGAGAACTTTTACAAGTTTGATTTTCTTGAACTCAGGACCAATTTTAACAGTCACCTGCCACTGCTAACCATGTGCTTCTGAAGGTATGTGGGAAAGAATGAAAAAAAAATCTTTCAAATCCCTTTCTTGTTAATGAGAAAAGCCCTTGTTAAGAAAACTTACCCCCAGGCTGTGAGGTTACTTATTTAACCCCAAATTGTGATCAGTACCCTCTGGGGCTTTGAGAAATAATGAAATTAGTACAGCTAAGGAAGGACTAGGCTGCCTAAAAATCTGCCAACTAAGGAAGATCTTGAGAAATAATTTAAAATATTACAAAACAAAACCAAGTGAGGAGGATTAGAGTTGAGAACTCACTTTGTCTTTAAAATGGATAATATTGCAAAGAAGAAAGGAGAAAAATAAAAACAACTTTCTCTTTTGCCTGGAACATTTGTTTTTCTCTGGGACAAAGCCAGAGAAATGACTGTGGCCATAACTGTTCCATAGAAGGTGAGAAACGGGAAGGGGGGGAGGTAGGGGGGTGTGATAGCCAGAAGACACTAGAATTCAACAAGGAAATTCATTTTGAGACATATAAACTGAAACTGAAGGAGTTTAAAGGATTGGTTCAAAGTCACAGCTAGCTATAGTCTGTGATGGGACCAGATTTCAGTTCTTTTCAATTCTTGGTCCAATATTTGTGCTTCGCTATCTTCTTTGAAATACATGTTATACAGATGTTCTTTTCTCCTTAGCTGAGCAAGTGAAGTAGCAAGGTAAATCAGAGCATGATAACGTGTAAGCTCCTAGGTCTAGTACCCTTTCTCAAAGGAGTGCTACCTGCCATATCCCTCCCCTTTGAATTCAATACAAATCTTATAGCAATTACCATGAGCACATGCTTTTGCAAGGGTCAGACATTCACAGAATGTTAAGAGAACTGTAATCTCACTTCATCCTCCTTGCAGACAGTAGGGAATAGGAATTCAAGCCTCCAAGCTATTCCCATCACCCAAGAAAGCACCCCGTTGCCCTAAAGGTGAATGGGTACTGTCAATCATCCAAAGGGAAAGAAGCCCATACATCTACAACAAGGAGTCCAAACAGGCAAAAATACTTGTTTGTAACAGAAAAGGATGTCAACTAGTGTGTCTCTTTTTGTTTACTGATTATTTGCCTATACCCAGAATCAAATCCATTATAAACTCTATGTGGAGAACTCTCTCTCTCTCTCTTTCTCTCTCTCTCTCTCTCTCCCCTTCCTTACTCCCTTCCTTTCTTTTTCCCTCCCTCTCTTTTTTTCCCCTTTCCTTTCTATGTGTCTCCCTGACTCTCTGACTTCCTGCCTACCCATCCTTTCTATCATATGCTAAGTACTATTATTCTAGGTATTGGGAATAATCTGAAAAAGCATTACATATGGTAAGTTCCTGACCTAGATGGAGTGGGATGGTAAGGAGGAAGGTCCAAGTTCTGTTTTATATACAATTCATAGACTTTGTGAGGTCCTTAGTATACCAGAAGGCAAGACTGGATCTTTACAGAATCAGTTGTTTGAGAATGCAGTTCAAAACCAATAATTGGCTCTAAGAGACTATCTAGCATGAGTATGATAGTCAACAGATACCATGAAAAAATCTGAAAAGGGCATTGAAGAAAATTCTGAAGGGCTTAGTTTGAGGTCCTAGCTTTATTCTTTGAAGGAAATGGACTTGGTGGGACTCAAAAGAAAAAACTCAGGGTGAGCATGAGAGTTGTCTTTAAGTACTTCATGGATTATCATGCAGAGGAAGGATGTTGTTTGGTTGGGTGCCAAAGAACACAACAAGAAGTTAAAGTTCTTGCAAGGATGTCAAATTAGGCTTGATAAAAGGAAAAACTTGCTAGCAATTAAAGATGTCTGAAAATTGAATGGGTTGCCTCATGATGTGGTAGATTCTTCTTCTCTTAAGACTTTCATAGAGAGGTTAGATGATCACTTGATGGGTATGCTATAGAAGATATTCTTTTCATGTATATTTTGGACTAAATGGCCACTGAGATCCCTTCCACCACTAGATTCTGTATTTCTGTCATAATCTTGTAAACACCTGCCAAATGGTTATAATGCATAGTGCTATATGGATGGGGTAGATAGTAAGAATTCAAGATAGGAGGTGGAGAGAAATCACTTTTAATTTAGTTAGTCATAGGAAGTTAGATTGAGTTTTCATAATCAGGAATGGGAATGGAGGAAAAACTGGCCTGAGAGATCTATAAAAAACATTGTTGATAACTGCCATAGTGATGAGAATGTCCTATCTTTAAAGGCTTCCTTTCACCTAGGAGTTCATTATTATCTATAGAGAGACAAAAGAAGATATGACTTCTGTAATGTTAAAAAAAAAGCTGGAGATCATAACAAAATGTAAACATATATATTAAGCTTGAATAAGGCTCCAAAGCCTTTGTTCTGACCATTAGACAATGATACTACCTCATCCTCATGGCATCATACAAACCTAATGAGGTTAGTTAGTATTAGATGATAAATGCCAGTTGGCATGGCAAAATGGATTAATTAAAATAAGCCAAGAGAGGGCTACTTACAGAAGCCACTTCTTGAGCAATAAAACTACTTTAAAGAACACATTCCTTTCACTCAGTCCTAGTCAAATCAGAATACACAGATGAGAAACAACTATCATTATGACCTTGTAGAGACTGAGTATTTTGTACATTCTGTATGAAGAGAATCTTTATGAGATACAGAATCTAGAGGCTTTTGTCTTCAAAGCTTGACATTGGTATAATAAATATTCATTCCATTACTCCTGGTTTTACATTCTAATTACAACAAAAGAATCAATGCAATAAGCCACTCAGCTCTCCTAGGGACCTACTGGCTAAGAAAAGAAGGAATTTCATTGGCCTGTGCTATTAATTTTAAGAAGTTGGTAAAACAATGGAGCCCTATTGAGACCATGTTTCTGTTTAAATGATGCACCCCTTCATTATTATGAATACCTTGTATTTGTATATTATTTTTACTAATCATGTTTACTTGCCCTCACCTTTCATTAAATCACATTCATGGATATCATCTCATTCAGAGTCAGCTAAGTGGCATAGAGGAGAGAGATCTGGACCTAGAGTTAGGAAGTTACTGTTTAGTCATGTCTGACTCTTCAAGATCCCATTTGGGTTTTTTTTTTTTTGGCAACGATACTAGAGTGGTTTGCAACTTCCTTCTCCATTGCTATCACCTGTACCTCTGGCCTAGAAAAGTTTTAAAAGTCCTTAAAAGGAATCACTGGAACTTCTCTCTCCAAAGTTACCAGAGATCTCTTAATTACCCAGTTCAATGGACTTTAGCTGACTTTTATCCCTCTTGATTTTTCAGCAGCATTTGAGGCAGCTGGTCTACCTCTACTTCTTGATACTATCTCTTCTCTGAATTTTATGACACCATACTTTCTTGGGTTTCCTAAAACCTCTAACTTCTCCTTTTCAGACTCCTTTGATGAATAAGTTCCCCAAACTCTCTTTTGGACCCTCTAATTTCTATACATGTTCTTACTGATTTCATGAGGGCTTAGCAACAGCTCTAGAAATGACTCTCAGACATGCTGACTTAACTCTAATCTTTCCTGAGTTGCAGTTTTGGATCTTCAGCTGCCTATTCAATATTTTGAATGAGATATTCCATAGGTAGTTCAAACTCAGTATGTCCAAATCAAAAGCAATTATCATACCCCAAATCATACCCCCTTTCCTATCTTCCTGATATGTTTTGAGTGCAACATGATATTCCCAGTCACAACCTCAGAGTTGTCCTCCATCAATCACTCTACCTCACCTCACATATTCAGTCAATTGCCAAATTTTGTTTTTTCTACCTCCACATCTTTAACATCATATCATCTTCATCTCTACTCATATGACCAGTTACATAGTTCAGGCCTGCACCAACTCTTGCCTGAATGATTATAAAAACCTCCTAATTGATTTCTTCCTCAAGTTTTTCCCTTTCTAATCCATCCTTCATAGAGGTGCCAAAGTGATATTCCTAAAGAATAGGTCCAACCACACCACCTTTCTTCTCAATAAATTCTGGTGGCTCTTTATTTTTTTTTAATCCTTACATTTCACCTTAGCGTGAGTTCTAAGACAGAAGAGCAGCAAAAGCTAGACAGTCAGGTTAAGTGACTTGCCCAGGGTCACAGAGCTGGGAAGTATCTGAGGCCAGTTTTGAACTCAGGTCCTTCTAACTCCAGGTCTGGCTCTCTTTCCACTATACCTAGTTGCCCCCTCTCTATTATCTTTAGGATCAAATACAAATTCCTGTGACATTTAAGCCAGTTACAAGATGTCACAAATCTACCTTTCTAGTCTTACCATATATTCCAGTCCTTCATTTACCAGCATTTTTGCTATTCCATGATGCTTCATCTTAGATCTTCATGCCTTGGGATATCCCAGAAATGTGTTTTCTTTTCACATCCTCTACTTGGAATCCATAATATCCTTCTAGTTATTAGCATAAATGCCACCTACCTGTGATCTTTCCTATTCACTTCAACTATTAATGCCTCCTCCAATTGCCTTGCATTTATCTTCATGCACAAATGTTATTTCTCCCCTTAGAATATAGCTCCTTGGAGATTCATTTTTTAATTTTTTTGCAAAGTCTTTTTGTAAAGCACCTAGCATATAGCAAGTACTCAATAAAATCTTGTGGATTGATTGAGACTTCTGTTTCAAAAGTATAGTATGTGAAGGGCAGAATTTGTAGACTAAAAGATCTGAGTTCAAGTCCTGTCTCTGGCATGTACTTGCTTGTGACCCTATAGGCAAGCCATTTAATTTGTCTCAGTTTTTCATCTTTGAAAGAGCAACAGATCACAGTTCTCATCTGTTTTATGGAGGTGTGAGTATCAGATATATATATATATATATATATATATATAGGTATAGATATATATATACATAAAGTGTTTTTGTTAATTATTAAAAATTCATTAGAAGAGATAAGGCTTGTATTTATATGAACTTGGACTGGCCTAGAGCTTATATATAGAGAATAACTTGGAAACAGTAAGTTGCAGTGAGGCATGGTGGAGGAACATGTCTATACCAACATAGAAGAGACATTAAGAATGGAATTACATACATTAAATGAGTGCTTTGGAGAAATTTCACTAAAAATTATTCATTCATAGTGAGTTTATCTTGTTCTCAAGAAGACAAGAGTATAGATTCTAGGAGGTAATTACAGTATAAGATGCATTTCATTTCTCCTTTTGACATCTGGGAGGATGCTTAACTATACCTAGATGGCATCACTAGAAGAAATTTTGTACAACTCTTGTGCATGACTTGTCCTTGGAGATATCTTAGGTCACAACTCTGTATGTGAAATGTCTTATTAGGCTCTTTGGCAAACAGAAAGTAAAGAACTTACCCTAGAAAATCATCTATGGATATGGTTGCTAGAAACCTGCCATGTCATTTTTTGCAGTCTGTGGTCTCAAAATGTGTGCTGATCTGCCACAAAATAGACTGGCATTATCAGGTCAGTAATGTGTAAGTCATAGAGGAGTGCTGGAGTTGTCCTACTAGAAAGGTAGACTAGCACATACTTCTCTTCTCCCATCTCCAAGATGAAAGAATTCGGTTGATTATTTCATCTAAGCTTCATCACATCAAGTAAAGTAGGAAGGTGAAGGAATTTTTCTATCATTTTTCACATAAGAAAAAAGAAGCACAAAGTTTTCATTGCCCTGGATCATTTAGCAAATTGGTGACAGAGAAGGGAAATAGTAGCCACACTGATGATGACTAGGTGGTAGAGTACAAGGTACCATACTAACTACTGGGAAAAATTAAAAAAAAAATGAGAGCATTTCTGTCCTCTCGAACCTTGCAGTCTATTGAAGCATCAGAACATGTACACAGATAAATCAATAAAAATTTGAAGCAGGGAGACTTTTAACAATTAGATGGGCCCGAGATTGGGAAATTTCCCTTAAAAGGTGGCACTTGAACTGAGTCTGACAGAAGGCAAAGATTCTGCCAAGTGGAAGTAAAGAAGGAATATATTCCAGGTACAGGAGATGATAGTCTATGGAGAGGAACAGGACTGAAGACTCAAAGCACCGAGAAGAGAGATGAAATGTTGAATGCAGTTGTCTGATTTGGTCAGAATGTAAAATACATAAGGGGCAGTGATATGAAATAAGACTGGAAAGAAAGGTTGGCACCAACTGTAGAGGGCTTTAAATGCTGGGACAAAGCATTTGTACTTTATTCTAGAGGCAACAGGGATATTCTGAAAAATTTTGTATGACATAATAGCATGGTTGGATCTATGTTTTAGGGTCATTATTTTGCTAGTTTGTTAGGTAAGTCATAGAAGAGATATTTGCTCAGGAATGGTTTCGACTAGATGACCTCTGTGATTCCTTCTAACTATAATATTCTGTGATTCAAAGAAGAGAAAGATTAGAAGCTAGAAGACCAATTGGAAGACTACTGCAATGATTTAGATGAATGACAATAAGGGTTTCAACTGGCCATCAACAAAGAGATATAAGAAATATGATAGACAAGACATAGAACCAAGTGGAGCTGATCTAGAATCAAAAAGATCTGAGTTTAAATCCAGCATCAGACATTATCTGTGAGACCATGGGCAAGTAGCCTAATCTCTGCTCTACTTGCTCATCTAAAAAAAGAAATGGAGATATTAGCATCTACTCCCTTGAGTTGATATAAAGATCAAATGAGATAATATTTTTAAAGTGTTTTGAGGGCACAGCTAGATGGATCAGTGCATTTAGAGCCAGGCCTAGAGATGAGAAGTCCTGTTTTTAAATCTGGCCTAAGACACTTCCTATTTATGTGTCCCTGGGCAAACCATTTAAGTTTCCATTGACTAGTTCTTACCACTCTTTTGCCCTTGAACCAATACACAGTATTGATTCTAAGACAGAAGGTTAGGGATTTTTTTAAAAAAGTGCTTGGCAAACTGTAAAATGTTACATAAATGCTATTATTATTGTTATTATTATATGAGGGGTAGAGAGAGAAGAAAGAGTTAAAAATGATCTGAGGTTATTAATGTTGGTTACTGGTGTGAATTTTAAAACTATTCCACCCTAATCAGACCATTCTTTAGAAAATCTGATTTAGCTATTTCCTGATCAATAACAATGGAGATACTTGGAATAACAGAATCAGGTGTTGGAAACTCCACATTCTCCACCTTTAACAAGATTTTGAAAGGTCTGCATCAAACTCAAAATTTAATTATCTGAGGAGATGGCCTTCAACAGACGTGCAAAAAAAGGACAGACCTCTGGGCTGTCCTAAGTCAAACTAAGTCTTCATTGGTACAGATGAGACGCAAAAAAGTGATGTAAAAACATCCATAGAAGGCACGTCAGTTTCTGCCTCTTTCTCTTTCCCTGGAGAGACGGCTCTGGCTGGCAGCGTGCTAAGTATTCCAATATCTTGGAGTGTTGGGTGGTGGGTTTTTCTTTTTAAACCCTTACCTTCTGTCTTAGAGTCAATACTGTGTATTGGCTCCAAGGCAGAAGAGTGGTAAGGGCTAGGCAATGGGGGTCAAGTGACTTGCCCAGGGTCACATAGCTAGGAAGTGTCTGAGACCAGATTTGAACCTAGGACCTCCCGTCTCTAGGACTGGCTTTCAATTCACTGAGCTACCCAGTTGCCCCCTGGGTGGTGAGTTTTGCCCTGGAGCTGATTTCAGGTTTGGGCATCTTAGCTAAGCCTTTTTGGAGGTCAGACAGATTCTTTCCTCCTTCACACTCAAAAACCTTACTTTCTAGATCTCCTATCTTCCTGCCCAGTATTAGCCCTTTCCTTCCTCCTCCTCCTCCTCCTCCTTCTTCTTCTTTTTTTTAGTTTGAACCACATATTTTTTATTTTAATAAAGCATATTCACATAGGTTGGGTTTTTGAATCACAGACATTACTGAGGAAAGTCTCTAAGCCCAAAGAGTTAACAGGAGTAATACTATTAATGCTGGCATGAATGCATGCTCCTTAAAGTAACCTATAGAAATCAAATACAGAGGCTATGAGATACCTCACACAGCTCACTCCAACCTAAGGCAGATCACAGAAGTAGGATTCACAGTGAAAACCATGCAATTGATATGTATTCCCTTATCCCTAGAATGTAGAGGAGATCAGAACATCTGGATGAACTAGGTTAATTCTTGACAGTTAACTCCATA
Source organism: Monodelphis domestica (assembly GCF_027887165.1). Lineage (NCBI taxonomy): Eukaryota > Metazoa > Chordata > Mammalia > Didelphimorphia > Didelphidae > Monodelphis > Monodelphis domestica. The sequence continues at coordinate 119,270,355 of NC_077231.1, forward strand.
AGTTAACATTAAGTCCCAAAGTTAACACTTAGGCTGATGTCATTCTACACAAGTTATTCCATTGAAGAACACAGGACAGTGTCAGAGCATCAAAAAGAAGGAACATTGATAATTGGTGTCTTGATTTTTAGACACTTTTATAGCTCATTGATACAGAAGATGGAATGGATCCAACCTCATCAGAGGCTTAGTCCAAAAATTTCCTGTTGTTATTTAGTCTCAAACAAGGCCACACGAACTTCTGGCGTCATCTGTTGCGCTATAAGATCCAATCTACATTCTAGGGTATTAGAAACTTTTATTTTATCATTTCCATTATAGATCTCAATACCTCCAGATATCTCTGCGGGCAGGAATGTTTTCTGATCAACTTGAACATTAAAATCTCTTTTGGCTGCAAGCTTATACAAAGGGATTGCTTTTTGCACTGCAGCTGTGACCAGAGGGAGATCATCTTTCTTGCAACGGACGATCATTTGGGGCTCCAGTAATTGGTATAAACCCTGAAGGACAAGACCATCCAAAAGCACCTGGTACTTGGGTGTATCTTTCACAATACTGGCGAGTGAGGACTCTCAGTCTTGCCTGATTCATCAAGTTGGACATCTGAATTTTCTTCTGCTGCTCAATGTGTTTCTCCTTCTTCTCATAATACTCCATTATCTTCAGTCTCTATGTTTGTACAAGACGACCTTTCTCAATGTTGAATTCTTCTTCTGCCTTTGCATCTATTTCTTTGGCCTTCTCATTTGCTTCCTGTTCAATGAAAGCCATCATGTGTTTGATCTGTTTTTGGACGTCAGCATCACTGAGGGCCATGGTGACAGCAGCAACTTCTAACAGAGGTGACAACCTCTGAGGATGGCAGAGGAGGAAACCTTCCTCCTTCTTCTTAAAATCTTCTCTACTATATCAATTAAATCACCATAGAATTTGGCAGCTGACTTGGGTATTTTATTATTTGGGATTTCCCTTGGCAACCACTTAAATTTAGATTTTTTTTCAGTCTCAACCATAATTTCACCCTTTACACTGGAAAGATGATGTTGCTCTTGACCGAATTAGGAAAATTTAGGGGAGGGGGGAATCTTATAAAAGACAGATAAATACTGCTATTTGGGGCATGATAAGTCTGATTAGCTTGTGGGGTTCCCAAGAGAAGCTATCCATCAGGGATTTGATGAAGTATGGTTACAATTGAGGATTAAGGTTAGGCCTGGTTATGGAGATTGGGGAGCCATTGGCATAAAGATGATCATTGAAAAGAGCTAAATGAGACCTCAAAGAGGTGGAATTTATAGAAAGTAAAGAAGGTCCAAAAAAGAGCCTTGGAGAAGGACATGAGTTTAGGGGATAGTAAATGGAGAATAACTTAAAAAAGTTTGAGAAGAACCAGTAGAAATGATGAAGCCAAAAGAACAAATATACTAGGAAGAGAGGGTGTATGTCAGTGCCCAAAGCCACAGAGAGGTCATATAGAATGAACACTGAGAAAAGACTACTGAGCTTAACAATTAAGATCACAAGTAACCTTAGAGAGAAATTCAAGCTGGGGATCTTGACTTCAGACTAACAAGAGTTGAGAGGTAAATGGAAGGTAAGAAAAAGAAGGCAACAAATAATAGATGAATTTATAGGTTTATTAATTTGATAGACATTTATTAAGTGCCTACTACAGGTACTGTGCTAAATATTAGAAATAGAAAGACAAAAAGAAAGTAGTCCCTGCCATTAAGGATAATAACTTGAGGGAATGTCAAGGCTAAGTGAAAAAAGAAAACAAAAACTAAGTATGGAGGAGGCTTAGTTGAGTTTGAGGTATCCATAGTAAGTCATAAGGGGAAAGACTGAATAGGATAGAGTGAGAGTGAGAGACAGATAGAAGGCAGAGAGAAGGGAAGAGAGAAAGCTAGAGAAAAATACATATGATTAATGAGGAGGGCACACTCCTGTATCAGTGACATCAGAGGACATTAGTAGAGTGTATGACTGGTTAGCTCTACTGATTAGGGGTAATGAAGCACAAGGTTACAGATTTAATTCCTTTATTCACCATTATATTCCTCAGCCAAAAACTGCAACCTAGTTTCCAACCAGCAGTCTTACAAATGCATGCTGTTGATGGGATCAGTTTGGTGGCACCATAGAAGACCAGACTTGGAGTCAAGAAGTCCTAAGTTCAAATCCAACCTCAGACACTAACCAGCTGTGTCACTCTGGACAAGTCAATCCACCTCTATCTGCTTCAGTTTCCAAATCTGTAAAATGAGGATAATAATAGCACCTACCTCCCAGAATTACTGTTAGAATCAAATAAGATAATGGTTGTAAAGTGCTTAGCACAGTACCTGGTTTATTGTTGGGGTCATAAAAATGTGTTGTTATTGTTGATGCCATTTGGAGTTTTCTTGGCAAATATATTGGAGTGGTTTGCTGTTTTCTTTTTAAGATCATTTTGCAAATGAGGAACCAAGGCAAACAAGGTTAAGTGACTTGCTTAGAGTCACACAGCTATTAGTGTCTGAGGCCAAATGTGAACACAGGAATATGAGTCCAGGCCAAGTGCTCTATCCACTATGTTACCTAGCTGAAATGTCAGCTATTATTATTATGTCATCATCAACAATCATTATTGTTGATGATGACATAATAATAATACTTTTTTGGAATGAATAGATATGCTAGTTGTTAAATGATTGATACAAACAATAAATATGGGAAAGATAAGCTCCTTGAGGACAGGTTCTATATAATTTTTTAACTTTGTATAGTGAACACTTAATAGCTGCTTGTTCACTGGTAGTTTAGAAAGAGTCAAGTAGATAGGTCACTTTTAGCTAATGCCTTCAGGGAAAGGTTCCTGGAAGAGATGGGACTTGAACTCACTTTGAAGGATAGTTAAGGCTTGGTAAGCGGAGAGAGTGAGAATGCAATTCATAGTAGCTCATAAAAAAAAGAGTTAGAAGAGATCTAATAGATGATTTAACAGATGAATAGATCATCTAATACAATCCTGCTACTTTACAAAAGGAGAAACTGAGTGCTTTGTTTGGCCTCTTGGCTCAGGTTAGAACAAGGACCAGAGTATGGCCCTGATTTATAAGGTCTGATTTACAGAAAATGGGTACTCAGGAAGTTAGTACAACCATGAGCTTTATTAATATGTAGCACAGCAAAGAAACAAAAACAAAAGCACGTGCGCACAAACACACACCCACTGGCAACTCAGAACTGGGCACATAGGTTCAATCACTCACATGAGAGAAATGCATACAATACAAGATCTCAGAAGTACATCCTCAGTGGGGTCTAAACAGAAGTCTTATACCTTAAAGTTGGGCTTAATTGGGACAGACAATTAATATTATACATAAGAAGGGACATTATTAATAGGGCCCAGATTTGGTGGAGAAATTTCCCAGAGCCACTTATTTATACCAGACTCAGGTGGGAGAGTTTCTTAATCAGATCCAGAAATTGGTGAGGGTCCAAATCTGTAATCAGGGATTCCAGAAATGCACTCAGCTAGGAGCCTTGTCCAATCAGGAGCTTTGATTATTTGTACATTTGACATAAGGTCAGGATGAGTCAGGACAGTGGAAAAGTACAGACTGTCTGTCATTGTTTATTTTCATTCAGGCCACTTAGCCAAAGTAACTCCATATTGGAGTCCTTTCACTTATGCTAGAGCATCAAACAATATATTTTTAAAATAATAAGTATTATACTAAGGTTAAATGATTTGAACAGGGTCACACAGATAATAATGGAAGAGATGAGATCAGAATTCAGGTCTTCTCACTCTAGATCTGGTGTATAGTTTAGCCTACCCTATACCTTGATATAAGGACATCCATCAAGACTTGAAGATCTATCCAACATCAATATCTTGCCAGCTTCACTCATTCAGTTCAAGTATCACCCTCACCCAACCCCCTTTCTTTTCTACTTCTTATTCTTTTTTTTCCTTTTAAACATTATTTTATTTGGTCATTTTCAAACATTATTCATTAGAAACAAAGATCATTTTCTTTTTCTCCCCCCCTCCCTCCCAATGGCGATGTGTGATTCTTCTGGGTATCACATTCTACTTTTTATTCTTGTTCTGAGAAAATAAATCAAATCAATGTTACCATTCCTACTTTAAAACATATGACAATTGAATGCCATATTGCTTCATTCACAAGTACCCTGACTGCATAAACCAAAATTCCTTTTCCTGACCACTGCTCCTCTAATTGTGTTGTTAGATAATTAGAAACTCTAAGCTCCTTGAGGTGAGGGACCATATTTTTATCCCTAGTCCTTGGCACATAGTAGGCACTTACTTAATCAATGCTTGGTGACTGATTGGTTGGATAGGTAGGGAGGAAATGAGGGAAGTGTGTGTATATATGAAGTATGTTTGAGGAATGAGTATTACATTATTATTACTATTACAATACCATTGCTATTCCTAATTTCTTATTGATATGACTACCAATATATTCAGTGGAAAAATAAAAGAAATAAGTAGCTCATCCTTTTATATTTATGCTAGATGATGGCATTTTACCCAAGATCTCCTTTTGTATATATATTAAAAAACCCAAACCAAAACATTGAAAGATCAAAGATTGTATCAGATAGGAGTTCTAAACCATTTTTGTGTCATCTTTTTTTTTTAAAAACCCGTACCTTCCATCTTGTAGTCAATACTGTGTATTGGCTCCAAGGCAGAAGAGTGGTAAGGGCTAGGCAATGGAGGTCAAGTGACTTGCCCAGGGTCACACAGCTGGGAAGTGTCTGAGGCCAGATTTGAACCTAGGACCTCCTGTCTCTAGGTCTGGCTCTCAATCCACTGAGCTACCCAGCTGCCCCCTTGTGTCATCTTTTAAGCAACCTACTTAAACTATGGACTCTTTCTAAGTCCAGGGACCCTAACTTAAGAGGAACCTATGCTCAAATTTAAGACCCAACAATGCTTATTGATATTTATTTGGCAGCAACAATGTGCCAGAGATGATAGCATGATGAGGAGAACACAGATAATTTGGAAGTGAGATGTGAGGGCAAAGAATTTTTGCTCTTATTTTTTAACTCACCACATGCATAATTTGTTGGTTTTGGCAAAGAGGAAGCTTACTTCTTCCATTAATGAAGTCAAGTTGCATTATTAGAGTACATGACTGACTAAATCATCTGATAAGAGCCAATGAGGCCAAGGTCACAAGTTCTATTTAGGGCATAATTTTTGCCTGGAAGAACTCCAGCTGAGCTTTCAGAACTGAGTAACAGTGGAGATGGTTACCAAAAATTTCTGCTGCTTTTCCATCCTCGCTCAAGCTGTGTTTTGAAATTTTGGGCAAACTTATGAAGCCCCAGACTTCATGGAGGCTTTGGGCCTTTCCAGGAAATCTAAGTAGTTATAATAATTTACCTTTATGTAGTATTTTATAGCTGGTAAAGTTCTTTATACATATTATATCAGTTGAGCCATGGAAAGTAGGTATTTCTACATAAATATTATACTACCTATATTATCACATGAAGTGTCTGAGGTTCAGAGGAATTAAGCAACTTGCCAACATTCACACAGGGTCTGAGTGTGAGAGGGAAGATTTGAAATCAGTTGCTCCTAATAGTATATATCCAGCGCTCTCTCCACTACTACCCATCTACCCTCCAGTCCCTCCAAACAATGGGAATAGGAATGTGGATCTCCCATTGGCAATTAGGGTTTTAGGCACAGTATGTGACTTCTTTATCTCATCAGTTGAAATGGGTGGTCTGTCAATGAGGAAAGCATTGCCAAGATCCTTCCTTCAAGTTGTTCACAAAATAGTTGGGAGGATTCCCATATTTGAGCAAGGCAATCTAAAGAGGCCATGTTACAGTATCTGTCCTCAAAGTCTTAAAACTGTGACATACATACTTTATGCACTGAAGGAAACTTTTTGTTTCAGGGTATAGCATAAAGGTGACCTTACAGAGAAATGTGGACCAAGGAACTGAATGACTCATTGGAAGGGATTGTTGAGAGCAATCCCTTACCTTCAATAAGTGCTTTGAATCCCTAAGTTTATACCCAAGAAACAGAAATTTTGGACCATATTTACATATGATGCTGACAAACTGTCATCAGCCTACCTTATTATCCCTAAGGAGGACTGTCATGAGGACTACCATTATAATCCCTCTTCTTTTGTTTTTCTTTCATTCAAGCATGTATCAGGGCCCATTGCATCTCAATTCCTTTGAGTATACTTCCCTTGAGAACACCAGATTATGTAGTGGTGACTAGCCTAAAGTCTGTTCAAAGTAAAAATATCAAAAACTTAATTAACTAGATCACATGGAGAATGGGATACAAGAGTAACTGGATTATCTAGCAGGATAATGGTTAAGCTTAGACCTCTTTCTGCTCCCGTCTTTGTTGAAAATTTTTCAAAAAATTGCCTTCTCTTCTGTCTCAATGTCATCTGTCTGAATATTATTGATTATTGTGTAGGACTGTGATATAGATATAGATCCAGAAGGTACAGAAGACAGGGTTGTCTTGTGGCTTTACATAGATCCCCAAAAATTGGGTTTATTTTTCTTTTTTACTAAGCTCCTGATATGTGCTTGTTTACTTGACCTCAGCTTCTTTCTCATAAAAAGTAAAGGAAAATAATGTTCAAAAAATGCTGGTAGATTCAGGAATAGGTGAAATGAGAATTGGGTTCTTTTAAATGATTGTTAGGCCCACATTGACTAACCAATAAAGAGCTGTTGGTTTACAGACTAAGAGAGCTTTGTTTCTAAGAACTAGATTTGCTGGAAGAATATAAATATGGAGGAGGCCACATCTCCCTGAGGAAAAATAATCACGCATAGGTGGGGAAGTTGCATATCAGCATATCTGAGTTCTACCAAGTAGAGTAAGAAATTTAGTTGGAGTTCTATTTATATACTTCTTTGGTTCAAGGATTGTAAAGTTAGAATTAGAAGTAACTTTAGAGGTCATTGAGTACAATAAAAGAGGCAGCTATGTAGGGCGGTGAAAAGTGCTAGGTTGGGATTTAAGAAGACCAGAGTTCAAATCTCACCTCAGACACACACTAGCTGTGACATTTGGACAAATCACTTAGCCTCTTTTTCTTTATCTGTAAAATGAGAAGAATAATACCACACCTCATCTCCCGGGGTTGTTGTGAGGATCATATAAGATAGTATTTTTTAAAGTTCTTAGCCTAGTGCCTGATACAGAGTAGATACTATATACATGGTACCAATTAATTATTATTATTACTAGTATTATTATATTATTCTCCTCAACTGAGTCCAAAAGAGGTAAGGTGACTCATTTATCATATGAGGAAAATATGAAAGAGAGGTCTTCCTGATTCCAAGTCTAATGTTCTAGCTACCCTCAGTCAATAAGCAGCAATGAATCACTTATTTTGTGCTGGGTACAGTAGAAAATACTAGGATATCAATAAAGGCCAAAATTGTCCACGCCCTCAGTTATCTTATATTCTGATAAGGGAGACAACGTAAATAAGTACATATGAGATACATAGACATATAGATACATCTATATGAGACACAAAAAACTAAATATATTTGATACATATAGATACAAATACACATATATGAGATGCATCACACACACATAAACATACTCCTACAAAGACATAAATATACGAGATCCAAATAACTAAGTAAATTAGACACATACTGATACATAGACATATATATGAGATACATAAATCCACATAAACAGACCCATACATATAGATACATCTATATGAGATACAAATAACTAAGTATATGAGAGATACACAGATACATATACACACGCGATACATTTGCACATGTAAACAAACACATATGTGTATAGAGATATATGCTATAGAGTAGGTTGGAGTAGATGCATATATACAGATAGAGTAGATTAGAAGGATGTTTCCCTCCAATGGAGGGACAAGGAAGGGCTTCCTTACAGAAGGTGTGATTTAAATGGAATCTTGAAGAAAGACACATAAAACAAGAGATATTTCATGCCCAGGGAATGGTTAATGTGAAAACTTGGAGTGGAGTATAATTGATTTGGTATGAGGGCACCAATGCTCAGAAACAAATGCATACTTCCATAGTATTTTGCAGAGTCTGTAAAAGCAATGCAGGATCTGTCCCCAGAAGTTTTTGTGGCATCCATTGCCTTGGTAAAAACCATAGTGGAAGCTATTGAGGGATTCCTGTAAGGGAAAGTATCCAATTCTACCATTGCAGAAGAGATTTAAAAGAGCTGTTAGAGATCTGTGGAAAGGCATTGAAGATTACATCAATCTAATTGATGCATATGGAAGAAGACTTGAATACATATCTATCTATCTATCTATATATAGATATATATATAACTCAATTTAAGGGAACACAAGAGAAAGATAAAGAAAGAAATCTGGGAAACAAAAGCATATCAGAAATGCCAGATTCTCTTACTCAACAACTGAAAACAACAACAAAAAAATTAAGTTAAGATAAAACAAGAAGTCAAAGCCGGGAAAAGGACAAAATAAATAATTAAACATGAATAAATTTTTTTGCTAGAGATGCTTGAGAAATATATGACAACCAAAAAGCCCCAAATGACTAGCTTCAATTAGTATATTAAATTTTGTAAAGAACCTTACAAATGTTATTTTACTTTTTTCTTCACTACAACTCTTGGAAGTTGGTGCTATTATTATTTTATATTTATGCTACATTATTTTATAGATGGGGAAATTGGGGCAGACAGAGACTAAGTGACTTGCATAGAATTACACATCTAATAAGCAATTAAGGTTATATTTTAATTCAAATCTGCTTGATTTCAGGTCCAGTGTTCTACCCACTTTTCCACCTTGCTGCAAAATAAAGAGATTAGGGGTAAAAAAGAGCCCTTAAAGATGGCAAATATGAAAATTTTCTGATGGTCTAGATGGTTGTAAAAAATCTAACATAATGAAAAATGTAAGCTGGGTAAAATAAGCAGTAAAAAAAACTGCATTTGATTAATGAGTGACAAACCAGTTATTTCAAGGGAAATAAACTCTGGCTTCTCTACAAAGCTAAAAAAAATGGTGGGTCAGAGATGATATGTAAGAACTAATTCAAATGCTTTATAGTGATATATAAATTATTAGTAAACATTTTACCAGCTTCCTTTCAGTTGAATACATGATCTAATTTTTCTTAATAGAAAACATCAGATATATACTACCAGAAGAACATCTGTTCTCAATTACAGGCAAACTACATATATGTATTATATATATGCACATATACATACACAGACTATAATAGTTTGTACCTTGTACAAAGCATTTACCATTTGGATAATTAAAAATTATTTTGATATTTATGAGATAAAAATATATTGACTGAGGAGCATGTCAAATAAAATTTTATTATGTATTTGGTAAGTATTGAACAACATATATACTTGGTAATTGTTGAAAAAATTGCCAGAAGGCATCATAAGATTTATATTTCCTTTGTAAATTGTCACAAAGCCTCTGATTCAGTTCCACACTCATGGCTTAGTTATGTATCAAAAATATATGAAATGAAACTTAATAGAGTGAGACTGCTACAGTATTTGATGTAAACTTAGAAAACTGTTTTCTACTTAAAATATTTTGCCAGCACAATAATGTCAAGGCTTTATTTTGAGGGAGATAGTTTAAGAAGCTTATGAATGAGTGAATGTGAAAACATTTATTAAACATTTATTTTGTACCAAGCACTGGGGTTAAGCACTGGGGATACACATATAAAAGTAAAGATAGGCCATGTGCTCAAAGAGTACACATTCCAATAGGGGATTAAGTAGTATTTGGGTTGAACATTACAGATATGACAAGTATAGCTGTAGAGGAGTATAATGGCATATTCTTTCCAGGAACAGTGGCAATATTGATTTGATTATGGATCCAGAAGTAGGAAAGAGAAGAAAAAGAAGTGCATGGGCTGGGATTGGATTTACATGTAGTAGGTGATGAAGCAACCACCAATTTAAAAAGTTGGGGCCCAGCACCTAAATTACAAGAAATGAACTGGCTTGCTTTCTGTCCATAGAGGTAAGCATCTGGTGAAAAGACGCCAGAGATTGAAAGATAGCATGACTGAGTCTGGATCCAGATATAGTAGGCAAAGGCAACTGGGGTAACTACCAATCAGGAAACCAGAGTTCCAGAGAAGGAATTTCTGAAATTAAAGTTTTAAATTCTGAGAATGCATGGTTTTAAGAGCTTAAATCTCCCCCAAATACTCAGTGTGGTTACCCAATGGAAAAAAAATAAAAACTCCATCTCAATAATTATTTATGTACATGAATGACATTAAGGAATATGACTTCCACAGGGGAAAAAAAACCCCACATTAATTAAGCTTTTTCTTCTAATGGACTTATTCTCTGTTGACATCAAAATTTCATATGAAAGCAATAAATAAGACATTCTTAAGCACACAAAAGAAAGACAGAAAAGGCATTGAACTTGAATATAGATGTCATATTAAACTAAAGGAAGAAAGTAATGTTTACTAATATCTTGGTGCTCTCCAGGAAAGACATATAAGTTGTAAAGATAACAAAGAGAACTCTACAATTGAGTATATTAAGAAAATCACTGACATCTTGAATTAAAGTTGAATGGGAAGGAATACATTTCCACAATTAACACCTACACAGTAATATTCAATGTATGCTTTCAGAATTATAAAATGGATCATAAAAGATTTGGAAAGTATCCTAACAAAAGCCTATAATATATTAATGAAAACAGCGTTTGTCATCTTAAAACAGCTATTTTAAAATGGATATTTTTCTCACCAAAAAGGAGAAAGAAGATTGATAGACATTTTTAGAGCACATGAGAAACAGTTAAAAAAAAAACTACAGGAAAAATACTTTTGGAAAGAGCAAATATAACTTCAGTAAGTAATGATAAAGTCTGATAACAAGTATATGCCATTGGTTTTATCAAAGGAAAGCAAAAGTGATAGTCTATGAAATGGATTAAGTATAAGATGGAAATAAAAAATTACTGAGATACATGAACTCAACCAACTATATTTCAGCAATCATCAAACAAATGACTGAAGGATTTTCCTTAAGTCCAGACTTAAGATTCAGTATAGATTGTACAAGAAAATGGTAAGAATTGTGCACCACACCATTGCAGACTATAAAAATATGTAAGAGGAGACCAGATAGCTAGAATGACAATGTACCTAAAAAGCTCACACTCCTTCCTGGAAAGATAGAGAACACATCCCTATACTGTAATATTTCTATATTACAACTACAACATTTGATACAACTATAAACTTCAAAATTCTTCAAAAACTACAAAATAAACTTCAAAACTGGGGAGCATAACCAATAAACTGATCTTGAATTTGGCCTGACATCACAGAATGAATTGTAGCTCACAATTACCCAGTTCATAAAAACTCAAAAACAGTTTTGTCAATAATTAACTCTTGCATCATACTCTCCAAACTTCATGTCATCAAATACTTCATATATATATATATATATATATATATATATATATATATATATATATAACAAAAAAGATCAATATCTTGTGGAAACAGGATAAGGTGCATATTATCCCTGTTATTTTTTATAGTATTAGATTTGTATCAAAAACTTTTAGAAAGCCTATAAAGGAAAATATTTATTCATTAAAAAGGGCATAATATATAGTCCACAGAACATTAAATGTAAAAGAATAGCAATATAATCTCTTGTTCCAGGAATGTTTCTACCTACACCCCATTGAAAAATAAGAATGAGATAATAAAAAAATAGTGACAGCTATAAGGTGCTTTGAAGCTTGCAAGATGCTTTATTGATTTTTATCACATTTAAATAATCTATGATACATTTTCTTTTATAAAGCATTGTGAGGAGGGCAGCTGGGTGGCTCAGTAGATTGAGAGTCAGGACTAGAGACAGGAGGTCCTAGGTTCAAATCTGGCCTCAAACACTTCCCAGCTATGTGTCCCTGGGCAAGCCACTTAACCCCCATTGCCTAGCCCTTATCACTCTTCTGCCTTGGAACCAATACACAATATTGACTCCAAGATGGAAGGTAAGGGTTTAAAAAAAAAAGCATCGTGGGAGAAAAGAAAATATGTATGATAAAAAAAATTTATCTGGTTATGACAAGTTGATAAATAACCAGTGTACACCCCTGGTAGCTATATCATGTCAAGAGATAAAAGGAAGTTCTCTAGCATATTACATAGCTAAGTGGCACAGTGCATAAAGTGATGGACTTGGTGCCAGAAAGATTAATTCAGTCTTACTTCAAACACTTACTAGGTATCTGGCCCTAAGAGAGACCTCTTAACTTTCTGTGACTATTTTTTAATTTGTAAAATGAGGATAATAATACCACCTACCTCACCGAGGTGCTAAGAGGATTAAATGAGATAACAGATATTAAATGCTTTATAATCCACAAATCTTTGTATAAGTGCAAATGATGATGATGAGCATGGTGACTTTCTGGTTAGGATTTATGGGAGAACATGTATAAAAAGTAAGAAGGATAGATAGACTGGAGTGTTTTGTATGGTTAGGGAAGTGTCCATGAAGTTGTGACTATACATAGGCGCACCTGATTGCATTAGGGAAACTATTCAAAGACTACTTTGGACTCTAAATAAAACTCAAAATATTTTTCATCTTGAACTTAAGAAGGAAACTCCTGGAGTGAGAAGGTGATTGACGAAAGGAGCAAACAGGGCTTCCAGAAGTTCAGTTTTCATTGCCTCTTGGGAAATAATCTAAATAAATTTCCTTCACAACTTTCACAATTATAGATGGCATAGTTTTGAGAGGTAAGTGAATGGTCATTAAAAGGGACATTTCCTGAGGTCTCAATGGAGAGAGAAAGGTTGCACAGGCTAGAAGAGCCACAATAGTCTGTGCAGCCACAAAGCCATGCTCTGTCTTTGGCTTTGTTCCTCACCAGCTATTTGACCTGGAGCTTGTAAAATGAAAAGGTTGGACTGGACAGTCTCTATAGTCTCTCTCAACTTTAAGGTTCTGACTGTAAATGGTTGGAAATATTTCTTTATTGCACACTGTAAAAACTATACTAGCCTATTAAATACATTGGAATTTTCTGAATGGATGATTCCAATTGTGTTGGTACGAGCTCCTTTTTCCAAAAGGATTGAAAGATAAATAGATTAAATAAAGGATTTCTGAAATTCTAGAACAGGAGTTAACTTAAAGGGGAAGAGCCTATAGACCCCATTGAGGGAAGAAAAATGACAACATTTCTATTCAGAAAATGAAGGAAGACTACCATTAAATGGATATGCAACTAGTGAGGTGAAGGTGATTGCCAAGGAAGCAGTACCAATGATAGGCTTGGTGAGGAGAAAGGAGGTCTACTAAATTCAGTGGACAGAAATCTGTCTGAGATTATAGAATATGCACATTAAATTATCTGATATCAACAAACTTCATAGGATGACTATAGAGGTGACACATTGGGGAATGGGATTAATCTTTATGAAGAAGACAGAAATAGGAAGAACGTTAATATAATAGTTTATATGAAGTAATTCTTAGGGGAGAAATCCAATGTACTGGACAAGATAAATGACATAAAACTTTGTTACAAGCTTGACTGACAAATATTTTTGCATCTGTACCATACATCTCTCTGTTCTTTGTCAGTAAAACTCCTAAAAAAGCCATTTACACATGTTGTCTCCACTCCCTCTACTCTCATTCTCTTCTAAACTTTCAGCAATATGTTTTCCAAATATTGCTCAACTGATGAAACTGTTATCTCAAATGATTTTTTAACTGCCAGATCTAATGGTTTCTTTGTAATCCGCACACTTCTTGACCACTTTGCAATATTTGACATAACATAGTTGATTGCCCTCTCCCCTCTCTACATTTTTATGACACTACTCTCTCCTGATCCTTCTAGTTGTCTGGCCATTCCTCAGATTCCTTGGCTGATTCATCATTCATGGTATATACTAACTGTAGGTGTATCCCAAGACTCTATCCTTGGCTATTTCATATTCTCTCTATTCTCTATTCTCTGTACCATCTCATTTGTTGAACTCAACAGCTCTAATCAGTTTTATTATCATCTTTATGCAGATGCACATATCCAACCCAAGTTTCTTTTATATCATAAGTTGTTTGCTAGACATTTTTATATGAGAATTCTGTAGGCATCTCAAACTCATTATGGCCAAAGCACAGGTCATTATTTACACCTACACCAATCCCACTTCTCATACTTCTCTTTTCCTGTACAGAGTAAGAGTTATTTCAATTATTCAGGTTCAATGAAGTAAAGATTAAGTCCTTGATTCTTCACTCTTGCCTTATACATCCAATTAATTGCCAAATTCACAGATGTCTGCTCTCCAGCCACACATTTACCACCATAGTGCATGTCCTCATCATCTATTGCCTAATGATTGCAATCTTTTTCTAAATGGTCTCCTTACTCAAGCCTCTCCCCACTTCAATGTATCCTCTCCACACTTTAAAAAGCAATTTTCCAAAAGTACAGATGCGATCATGTCACATCAATAAACATTAGTGACCCCAAACTAGTTCTAGTATTGAATGTGGACTCTTCCATTTGATATTTAAAGCTCCTTAAACCTTGCCCTTTCTTAACTTTCCACATCTTTAAGCATTATTCTTTTAATGAACTTGATAGTCTAGTTACACTGACCTACTTGTGGTACAATACATATTATACTTTATCTCCCCATCTTTGTGCCTTCCATGTTTCCTTACATTTGTCTTTTTGGATCATTTTCCCCTAAAATTCAATTGAAGGACCATGTTTTGCATAAAGTCTTTCCCTTCTCCCTCTCCCAGTTGCTAGTCCCCATCCTCATGAAACTTCCTTGTAATTTTGTAAATTTTGTAAGCATTCTGCATATTTGGGGTACCTCAAAAGTCTTAGTGCCATTTTAATCTATTAAATCTGAGTTTAATCTTATACTAAGATTTTTGGGGCACCTATATTAATTTGCTGTATTCCCCCTAAGAATGTAAACTTATTGTGAACAGAGACCAACTCACTTTTGTCTAATACTTAGCACTAAACCTGAGGACACATTGTAGGCATTTAATAATAAGCCATTGAATGATTAATTGATTAAAATATTGAAATAGTAATTCAGTGGTTATGGTTAAAAACTCAACGCGATTTTGACATTCATAATAGAATATAGAAATGAGGTAAGTCTTCTTGCTTCCTCAGAATTAGGGAACTCTGAACCGAAATATGGGGAAGTTGGGGAAGGTTCAAAAGCCAAAACCAAAATGATGGAACATTTGAAAAATGTCTTACCAGCAAAAAATAAAGAATAAAATTTATTTCATCCTGGGGGTCAGGGGGAGGACACCCAGGGAATCATTCTAACATCAAATCTTCACATGAGGTACAGGGATGGGAAATTACTTAATTAGAGACACACAATAAGTTTAGTGCTGGAGTCAGGGCTTCCCCTGAAGAACTTTATATAACTAAGTATACAGGCTATATGAGAGTGAGAAGCTGTTTCAATGCTTGGGTTTTCCCCCCTCTCATCCATCAGCATGAACTCATACATGTAAAATATTTCCCAAACTTAAAATACTGTCAATTGAGCTATACATTCTCACTCTCTTTTCCCCCTCCCTCCATCTTCAATTTCTTTTCCTCTTCTTTCTCTTGCTTTTTCCTTTCCTCCTCTTCATGCTCCTCTTTTTTCTGTTTTCCTTATTTTCTCTACTTCTGCTTCTATCTTGATCTCTTTTCTTTGTCTTTGACCCTCTGTCTCCTCTTTCTCTTGCTGTGTCTCCTCTCACAGTCCCTCTATCTCTGTTTTAATTTTCCTCCCCTCCTCCCCCAATCTCTGTTCTACATAAGTATGGCAAATGGCCATTTTCTTTCACTGAGGATTGGACAGAAGGAATTGGTTTGAACTAAAGTAGGAGGATTTAGATTAGATATTGGGGGAGGGGGGACCAAACTCAGGCTCTGAGACAGTGGTATATTTTATTAAGAGAAGATTTTGGATCTTCTCTTGGAATTCAGTTTTTAAAGGTAGAACTTGAATGTCCTGGAAGGATGATACAATCCTGCCTAGAAGTTGTAGAATAGGCAAGGAAACCTCTCAAAGATGCTTATAGTTTATATGTAGCTAAGATTTTATGTCCAAGGGGCACAACCCAAATGTTTTTCTTTTGTAATTTCATGTGGAAAAAGAATGAAAAAAATCCGAGTAATCACATTCAAAATATGATGGATAACAATGAATACTGGGCAGTCAGAAGATGTGGAATTGAATCCTGGTTCTATGATTTACAGCTATGTGACCTTCTGCCAATTGTTTAACTTCACTGAGCAATTATTTCTTCATCTATAAAAAGAAGGGGTCGGACTAAATGATGTCAAAAATCCCATTCAGCTTGGACAGTCTAGCAGAAATAAAAAACTGCAGCCAAATTATAAAATCTTATTTTTTATGTTTTATCAGTACAATTGATATAAACATCTATTTGCAAAGTATTTTGGAATCCTTGTGGTCAATCCCTCTTTAAGTTATCAAAAAGGGGCAATTGGTGGCTCAGTGGATAGAGTACCAGGCCATGAGTTGGCAGGACCTGGGTTAAAATCTGACCTCAGATACTTCATTGTATTTATTGAATTGACTGACAGAAGGAAAAGGTTCAAAAAAGAGCAAAGGAAAGAAAAAAAGGTAAAGAAGGGATTTGTATTCTGGACATTTCCTAGTTATTTGTTAAAATAAATGGAACTGAATTAAGTTAGGTGATAGTGTCTGAGATAATTTTCAGATAGAGATCCACTCATTCCTAGTCTGATTCATTTCATTTCATACCACACATGAAGTTAGGGAAGGCTTTTGAAGTACTTGAAATGTCCAAGTTAGAGAGGAAAGAAAATTTCTGTTTAATATCAGTGATATGGCAATGATAACCAAAGCAAAAATACTGAGTCTTCCTACCATGAAAACAGTAACATATATAGAGGGTCTGGGAACAAGATCCCATGGTTAGCATTTACTAATGAAATGCACTAGAGCTCATGTGAAAAAAGCAACTGCAAGAAAACTATAACCAAATGCCAAAGGAGCAGAGGTACTGAGAAAAGAGTAAGAGGTATCAGGTGTGAGAGAAAAAGTAAAACAAACAAGTATCAAGAGGGAATCTATGTTCCATGGTTACAAAGAACAATATAAAGACCACAGAGAACTGACTCAGGGGAGTCTGGAGGGAAAAACACAGAGTTGAGGAGGAACATCTTTATTGTTCTCAACTTTTCCTTATTCCAAACTGATCTAAATCATTTTCCTTCTCCTTCATCAATCCTTCCCTACCCATTCTAGCCCTCATCCATCTTCCTCTTCTCTGAACTCCTCTAAAGTTTGAGTCGCTTATCAAATTACTTAGAATTTAATTATAGTCTGTCTTTATTGCCATTGCTTTATTTAGTCAGGTTGCTTTTTATTTGACTAATACACATTTATTAATACTCAACTGAATACTAACTTCTTTTTGAATAGGTACCATATTTTGCCTATGTCCTTTGATATTCTGCATAATATCTAGCACAAAGTAGACATCCATTACATATTTATTGATTCCCGTCAAGGGCAGAATTAGTTTTTAGGCAATCTCTACCAAGTTTTGTTTTGTTCCCTAATTACTAGTTTTGAGATTGCCCTACTAAACTTAGAGATTATTTCTCCAGCATGCGGGATCTTATGATGACTTGTAGAAATGTGTTTAAGAGTTTGTTCTTCTTGAAAGGCTTGTAGTTTAGGTAGGGAATACTTAGAATAAGTACATGGTATGACTAAAGGAATGTATCTTATTTTCCTAAGACAGAGACAGAGACTAGGCCTATGATTTGATTGATATAGAGAATTCTCAGATAAAGAAACTTTATTTAACTAGTCAGAATGGCATGTTGTATTGTAATTTGTAGCCTTAGATGCTTAGAGAACAGAAAATTTAAGTGAATTGCCCAGAATTACAAATCCAGTATTTGTCAGAGGTTTAATTTGAATTCAAGGATTCCTGCATCTAAGGCTAACCCTTTGTTCACTAGTCATGCTACCTTCCAAAAGACACCAATTTATACTCATGCCCAAAAAATAACAAAGGATAAATAGCAGTACTCAGAAGTGTATGCTAAGTGCCTTGGGAATAGTTTCAGAATTTTTAGATTAAAAGAGAGAATGATCTCTGATGCCTGAAGTGGTTGTGAAATGTCTCAATGATCAAGTGTGTAATCTCAGTCTCCTCCAGAGTTATAAATGATCCTGATCATTTCACATGCTCTCCTCCATTGTACTCCAAAGAATTTTTGGAAGAGGTAGTATTTTATGTCATATAAAATAATAGAAGTTATTTATGAGGCTGTAGAAACAATTTTCATTATAAAACCGAAAAAGTAATAGTATGTTCTTGAGAAAATTTATTGGTGATAAAAATGATAATTTCTTATTTCCTGAATTAGGTAGAGTTCTTCTTTAAGAGACCAATAGAGGCAGGAATAACTAAGTGTAGCAAATTCAAAAAATGTAAATTTTAATACTTCACCATTGGACACAAACCAAGGTGAAATAAATAGAGGATTTGTTCACCTAGTGAATTTAATCAGACCAGGTCACAAAACCCAAACTTCAGATCCTGACTCGAGTTAGATATATTCTATAACTTTCAAATGATTTCCTAGAAATAGTGAAAGGACACAAATGACAGCTACTTTTTTGCTAAAGGTAAATATAACCTCTTTGGGCATTTTTTAACTCTTCAAAGAGCCATTTTTCTGAACTACTCCCCAACTTGTATTGTCACTCATGGTTTAGGTCCCCAGAAGGTAGTTACTATCTTCAAGTTCAAGGGACACCCTTATGATTCTTAAGCTCCTAAAATTATAGATCATGAACATCCACTGGCATGTTTCCAAATAGCACTCAGTCAACATAAACCATTAACTCTAAAAAGAAAAATCCAAACTCTTACCTTCTGTTTTAGTATCAATCCTAAGACAGAAGACAGTTAAGGAGAGTCTGAGGCCAGATTTAAAATCAAGTTCTCTTGACTACAACATGGGGTGTTTCCATGTGGATGAGAACATACTGTGGCAAGGAGAAGAGGAAAATACATCCCTTCTTCCTTCTACAATGAGATCTTCTTCCATAATGTCTCCAAGCCTGAACTGTCTTGTTACTTAACTCTGGCTTTTTCCAAGAATTAACTATCCAGGGTCAGGGTTGATATTCATCCTACCCAATTATATTATCCCTTATGACTCAACATGGGAAAGGTATCTAAACTTTGAAGAGAAATCTCATGTTCAACTCTCCATTTTGAAGTTTTCTTACAAAGATCCTGTAGTAGTTTTATTTCCTTCTCCAGTTCCTTTTCAGATGAAGAAAGTAAGGCAAATAGGGTCAAGTATTCTGGTATTCTGGGTACCAGTACATGTGATCATATCAGATCGATGGTTGATTTACTGTTACATATATAGTTCCATGTATATGTGATTTTTGTTATTTATATATATATGTATTTTAAAAATTCAAAAGAGTCTGGCCATTGTTTTTAAATTCTTAATCTCATCTTTCTGTCTCCAAACTGATCATGTTATGTCAAAATATAACAGTGACCTTAGCATGTTATAGTCTCAGTTACATAGATCATAGCCCTAGGGAAACAGCAAACACTGCCATTCAAAGCTGTCAGAAATCTGGTGTCAAGAACTTGTCTTTCTCTATCTTTTACCTCCACCTCAATTTGAAATCCACTAGTATCATAGGGTTAAGTGATTCTTCTGGCAGTAGATTCTTTTCATTAGCAATTTGGAATCACTGCTGTGCAGAAGGCTTCATTGTTCTCCAATGCTGGAAAATCAATTTGCATAATGAAGCAGGTGAGAGAGCCTCTTGCCCATTCAGGCAGTTCTGATTGGCAGAGAGAAAGAGGTTTTATATGTAATTGGCTGCAATTAATTTGAAAAAAAAAAGAAGAAGAAAATTGCCCATTGCTCCAAATTAAAAAAAAATCACATATTCATATATTTCTGGGCATATTTTTAATGATGCAAGGATATGTTGTGTAGATATGTGAGTAATTACCTTTAGAGATTTTCATACTTTTTTTGCTGAGAAAGACTCAAGAGGCTAACTTCCTATAGTTTCTCTTGCCCCAAAGGCTTTTCCTTACAGAATATTTTGGGAATCTATTCTGTTTGCAAACTTCTTCAATTTGCATGTGAGGTAATTAGAAGAAATTATTAGAAGCCATGGCATTATTTCTTCAATGCAGGGATAATACCAAGCTCTATAGTTCTTTTGTGATCAGTCCAAGAACAGTTGCATTACAGCTTTCTCAGTGTCTGGTAAAAGTCATTTCTTTGACAAAAGCCTCGTTAGCTTGAACTCAAATCAGAAATGACTGGGGCAATGATGATAAGCTGGAAGATGCTTTGAGGAAGCATTACAGGACTACAGATTTAGGAAATTTAACAACATTGCATTTGCCAAAACTTTTGGCCTCGCAGCTTCAGGATGTTAGAGACTCTTTTGATTGGGGAGAGTTGTAGAGTAAGGAAGAAGAGAGAAACAACAAAATAATCTATTTTCTTTAAAGTTTTTTATTCTTAACAATGATATTTCTTTCATTTTGTGTCATTCACTAGATTAGACTCTAGCTAAATGGGAAAGAAAGGCCACTCTCTACCATCTGTGTAATGGGAGTTAATGATGACAAATGCAAAAATATCTTTGAAGACTACCTTGGATCTAGATCAGCAACATCTTCTAATAATGGTGGGATTAGTAAGTGGAAGAAGATGTTCCTGAGAAACAGGACAACTGCTCAAGGGGTCATATAAGCACAGAAGAAGACAAGAGCCTCATGCTAAGCAAAGTCCTCTTAGAGATCACAAAGTTCATTTAAAAAAGTAGAAAAGGAAGGGAAACTTAGAGTATTCCCCTATTTTTATTCTACCAGTTGAGAAAATTCTAAGTAAGATGTTCCCATTCTTCCTCAAACTTAAAGAAGGACCAGAGTTAGAGAAGAGGGAGAGAGAATAGACTTAGCTGCAAAGTTCACAGTGGTTTTGGATTTGATTAGCCAGATATTTGATAAATGAAACTGACTCTGAGGACATTCATCAGTCTTCTTTCTGGCAATGGATTCTAGCCAAGACTTTTGACCATCTAATTCAAGCCCTTAAACACAATTGGATTAAAATATCACGGGAAAATGTTTGATGCCTGGGGTTTATAGAGATTATGTGGCTTCTACTCTGTGGCCCTTACTGGAGGGGGAACTCTTTACATTAAATTATAAAAAAAAATAGTGAGAACTTTGCCCCAGTCTCCAACTCTCACAGATTCTGTTGGTCCTTACATAGATCCAGATACAACTTTGTAGATTAGAAAGAAAGAAAGAAAGAAAGAAAGAAAGAAAGAAAGAAAGAAAGAAAGAAAGAAAGAAAGAAAGAAAGAAAGGAAGGAAGGAAGGAAGGAAGAAAGAAAGGAAGAACGAAAGAAAGGAAGAAAGAAAGGAAGAAAGAAAAAGAATTTACATCATTGGGGAATAGAAAGTATAATACGTTTCTACTCTTCAATAAATTCAATTCAAGAACTTCTATGTATAAGATCTGAAGATATGAAAATGAAAAATGACATAGCATTTGCCCTCAAGGAGCTTATAGTGACTAGTTAGTAGCAAAGCTTTAAGAAAATCTGATGTATGGGACCCCCAAGAAACTTAAAAGAGCAGTATATGTCATACTTTTTCCTTTTTAATAAAATTCTGACTATGATACAGCCTGATTTCCTTCAAAATCTAGGACTTATAGGCCTGCACTAATTTTTATGGCTATATGAATCTTTCTCTAGTGACTTAAAACTTCATGACCAAAGTGTGATACTAATTCCTAATGTACCTACCAATCACATAACAAGACACTTTGAGAATATATTATCTTATTGATCTTTTAGTAGATGTCTGTCTTCTTTAAAAGAGAATATAGAAAAGAATTTTGGGAAACTGATTTCCTTTCCTTGGGATGAGGTTGAATGGGAATAAGAGAGCAATGAGTTTCAGAATGAAGTAATTGCCTGAAATAACTTTCTTCTCTTAGAACTAGTAATTTGGCAGTAAAAAGAACTCCAGTTCATTGGCAAACTTGGAGCCATCTGTTCTTCTAAACTTGTCCGATTTGGGAAAGATGGCCTAAAAGTAAAAGATTTTAAGTGCTAGCCATATACAACTAGATTAAAAAACCCTCCTAATTCAAAGAAATACTCATCGATTTTTCTCTAGTTATAATTTTAAATTTAGTATTTATGCTATTGCAGCATTCCCTCTGGTAGCAGCATCTCTGACAACTTGCTTTCTCACTCATCCGTCCACAGAGAATGACTGCTGCTCTCAGATTCAAGAGGTATCAAGTTCCAGTCTTCTAAAACTATAACTCATGAGCCCCTAAAAGCAACTAGCTCAAAGGAAAGACATTTAGTTTGGTGACACAATAAAAAGAATAGCTACAAAATATTCTTCATATAAATCTGATCAAACTATCACAAATATTCACAGTATCAATGAGAAAAATGAGCACTAATGGTAATAAGGCACATGCATAAAGAATACATAGGTCCAAAGCAACTCACTATTCTTTCTCTTCTAATCCAATCTTCATCAAATCCATATTCCTTTTAAATCAGAAAAGGATCATATCAGGATGGAAGCCCTTACCTGGACTCCTTGGTTCTACTGCTCCCCAAAGCTTCATTTCCATTTGCCAAACTTAGTCTTTCCTTGAAATCATGGTTGGCTCTTTTCACTTCTGCCAGGGATCAAGCTCTACAGTTTCCTCTGTCCTGCCTCTCTGTGTCTATGACTGTTTGTCTAACTATGATTCTGCTCCCTGCTTTGAGACAGAGATTCTGTGCTTATTTGCAAAGTATATATCTCTGCTCCCTTAAATGTGCTTTGAACTAGTCAGAACTGACTGATGAACTCTTGAGCTGGGCAAAAATCTCTAAAGAAAAGGTGCAGGTGGAAGAAGGAGTTATAAAGCTCTTCTTCAGTCCTAAGAACAATTCTGTCCCTTTCAGGGTTTTTTTAAATGCTGGATGCTGCCCAGTAGCAGCTCAGCTCTAATTTAGAGCTAGTGAATTCAGCTATTTAAAGGCCTGCAGGGCATGGCCAATCTTAATCTAGCATTGTCCCTTTAAATCCAATCATTCCTTCTGTAAACCTTAAAATTTCCCAGACCCTACTTTATAAGATTGGATTAAGACCATTCCCCATTTGGGCAGTAAACTCTACTTAAAGCAGGAATGTGAGAATTCTACTTTACCTACTTGGGTCTGCCCTAGGGGAAGATAAAATTGTAAACTCTTTTCTGAACAATGAAAAGTACTTAAACCTATACTTTTCTTAAGCTAAGTACCTATAAAGGTCAAGCAACTTGTGAATTTACAAGGAACAAAGAACTGGAAAACTTACTCAGAGCTTTCCTGGTGTGAATTACTCAAAAATCCACACCTTCTTAGGTGTGGACTAAGAATGGGCGGTCCTTTAGAAACATCTACAGTGATTGGTAGATGTAAGGACTTAGGGGAGGTGACAGAGGAGATTTTGCCCTTAAAAATAAGAGCTCAGGGAAGAGCTGGGAAGTCATTCTGAAACATTCAGATTGAAGAGACTCATTCTGAGGAGACTGATTCTGAAGCATTCAGATGGAGGAGGGAGCTGGTGAGAGCAGCTGAGATGCTGCTGGCCTGGTGTCATTAGAAATCCTTACTTAGACAGATCTTATGGTGAGTTATAAAAAACTGACTGATTTCTCTTTTAAGACTCAGGTCTAGGCCATATTGGCTTGAGGCCCTTCATACTTATTTCTTTCTTACTCTCTCTTTCTTTGATTACTCATTGTAATGTTAATTAAAATCTCTATAAAACCTAATTGACTTGGGTATTTGAATAATTGGGAATATTTCCCTGGTGACCACCTTATATTTGATTTTAAACCCAGGACACTGTAGTGAAACATATTTCTGCGGTCAAATTTACTCACCCTCTCTTATATCTATCACAATTTATATCTTCCACTATTTTAATCACTACAGTTTAAGACCTCAACCATTTTAAATCTCACACTTCACACTTCATAAAATTATAACAGGTAGTCAACATCTCACTATACTTCTATAGGATATTAATACAACTTCACCTCTGTAACCTGCCCTTTGCTTTCTATAGCTTACTAGAGAGGAAAAGGGAAATCATTTCTATACTGTATTTTGAATTTTAACTAAAAATAAAATATAGCTCCTGCCAGGCACAGGATTAGGGATATTAATTGGAGTTGCCAAGAAAGCATTATATCTAAAACATCTCTGCTTGAATATTTCTAGGAACAGACAGTTCACCATCTTCCAAGACAAAGTATTTGATATCTAAATGCTCTAATTATTAAAAAAAAAAAAACAATCTTCCTTACATAGAAGGCACCTAGATGGCTCTATAGTTAGGTCTGGAGTCAGGAGGACCTGAGTTCAAATCTCAAATTCTTACTTGATGTGTGACCCTGGTCCAATCATTTAACTTTTGTTTGCCTTATACACTAGAGAAAGAAATGGTAAACCCTTCCTTATACTTGCCAAGAAAATGTCATACAGGGAAATGTAGGTTTGGATACCACTGAACAACTGAACAATCTTATGTGGAGGTTGTAGGAGGCAAGCTTTAAGCTCAGTGTGATGATATTTCAAATACATGAATATAGCTATCATATGCCTTTCCCTTCAACATTTTGTTCCTTCCAAGTTAAACATCTTCAGTTGTTTCATATTTCAGATCTTTTAATTATCCTTGTTAACATTCACTGGATGCTTCCCAATTCACCACTACTTTTCTTAAAATGTGATGCCCAGAATTGAACACAATAATGTATGTTTCAACTGAAAATTTTTTATTGAGGCTATTAGAGCTCTTTGGCAGGATACTATACTCCTATTCATATGACTATATTATTATTATTTTACAGACCACATCACTTCTGTCCCACAGTTCCCATTTCTAGATCTCACCAGGCACTGAGAGCTGAGGAAAGCTGGCCACATAGGGAACCTTTTGCTCTGCTCCAATCCCTACTATCTCCAACCCCTACTAAGATACAACTAGGATCTTACCTTCCCCCCAAGCTTCCTTCCATGCCCCCTTCCCCTTTCCCTCTCCTGGCTAGACACTGACTCTACCCTCCCCAACCCTATCTCTTCAGGAAAGAGCCTGAGTCCTCTATTCCTAACTTCTTGATTGAAATATACCATTCTTCACTTTATTTCCTCTATGAATTTTTCTCCAGTGCAATATAGGTCTTCCACAGCATAAAGAACATGGAATAACACATGTACAACCAATATCATATTGCTTGCCATCTTGGAGAATGGGAGGGGTAGGAGGGAGGGAGAGAACATGGATCACAAAGTATCAGAAAACTCTCACTGAAAATTGTACCAACATGTAATCTGGAAAAGAAAAAAAAAACCCTTAAAAAATAGAATGAGATGTATTTGAGATGAAGGACCCTTTCACTTTTCTATTTTTACCCTACCATTTAGCACAGTATTTATGGCATAATAAGTGATTCATTTATTAAGAATCCACTTCTTAACAAAGGCTTTTTTCATTAATCATTTAATGCCTTTACTGAGTACTTGTTGGTTAATAGTTCAATATACCTAAATCATAGAGTTAGAATCCTGTCCTTGGAGTCAGAAAAACCTGAGTTCAGATCCAACCTTAGACACTTACCAGCTGTGACAGGCCACTTAACCTATGTCTGCCTTAGTTTCCTTACTTGAAAAATGGAGACAATAATAGTACCTATCTCCCAGAGTTGTCTGTGAGGATGAAATAATAAGTATGGAATGACACAAAACTAATTCATATTTATAAAGCACTTTGCAAACCTTAATAATACTTATAGGACTAATTGTCCAGAGAACATCCAAGAATAGTTAATGATGAAAAAGAGGTAATTTGTCCAATGCAGAAAAAGAGGAACTTTAGTGAAGAGTCTGACTCATTTTGTCAGCTATATAAATTCCATCATCATTTATCTTCCCACTGTGGCATGGTACTCCTTATTTCACATGAATTGATACTGAGGCAGGTCTCCCTATTCTATATTTATGCAATTCATTTTGGACTTTCAATGGAGAAATTAAAAAACTGAATCCAATTGCGTGCAGTTATGTTTATTATTGTTCAGTCATTTCAGTCATGTTTGACTCTTCATGATCTTATTTGGAGTTTTCTTAGTAAAAATGCAAGAGTAGAATACCTCCTAATTTCTCCAGCTCACTTGATAGATGAGGAAACTAAGGCAAAGAGGGATAAGTGATTACCCAGGGTCACACAGTATGGGTTTGAGGTTTGATATGAACTCAGGAAGATGAGTCTTCTAGATTACATATCCTGGCACTTAATAATCACCAAGCTGGCATTTTTATACTAGAACCATCTTTTCAAATGTTGATATCTTGGAGGGATTCTAATCTTATTTCCCAGTATTTTGGAAATGTTTAATTACCTT
This sequence comes from Monodelphis domestica, assembly GCF_027887165.1. NCBI lineage: Eukaryota > Metazoa > Chordata > Mammalia > Didelphimorphia > Didelphidae > Monodelphis > Monodelphis domestica. Next base: position 119,297,009 of record NC_077231.1, read on the forward strand.
GTCAAATCTGAACCCAATTCAGGAAGGAATTAATTCCACAATACTCTGACAAACAAACAAGGGCCCTTTGCTTGGTGCCTCCCACCCCACTCCAATGATGGGGGATTTACTGTCAAGTGAGATAACTCATACTTCTTTGGAATTCCTCCAGTGGTTAATGTTTAACTTTATCTAAAGCCTAAATCTATATCTCTTCAACTTCTACCTACTGCTTCCATTTTTACCTTTAGGGCAATGTAGAATGTCTAATCTATCTTCCACATTCAATTTCTTCAGCTTTTTGAAGACAACTCCCATGTGTCCAACAGGACTTCACCCACTTCCTTCAACTAATGGTCTTGTAAAATTTTCCATCTTCCAATTATCCTGGTAATCCTCTTCTAGATTAGTTCCAATTTGTCAACATCCTTCTAGAACAGGCCTTGGCATATGCATGCTTAATAAAAATTTATTGAAGTGAATTAAAATCATGAATAATTCCCAGAACTAAATAAAATAGCAAAAATTTGATTTGTGTGGTTAGGGCAAAATAGAGTGGAACTATTACCTTTCTAATTCACATCCTCATCTAGTTCATTAATAAAAATTTTAACAATGACAGACCAAGAGCAGAACCCTACAACCTCATAACATAGACCTCCTTCCAGGTTGATATTGATCCAATAATATATTCTTAAAGGCAGGGGTCCCCAAACTTTTTACACAGGAGGCCAGTTCATTGTCCCTCAGACCACTGGAGAGCTGGACTATAAAAAAACTATGAACAAATCTGTACACTGCTGTCTGAGATAGCGGAGGCTGCAGTGCTGGCTGTGATGAGCCTGTCACACCCTGAACAGGCCCATCACCACCACCACTATACAGGGCAGCAGTATACACAGTGCGGAATCCCCTTCCCCAGATGGCCGCTCACCATGCTGACGTCTTCCATTGTGCAGCCACATAATCCTTTGAACGGCAGGCACCTTGTTCTCGTTCAGTTACTTTCAGAACAAGGCGTCATGCAAAGGATTATGTCACTGGAAGTAGTACTGTACGTGAGCAACACCATGCTTTGCAGTGCTGCCACATACAGTGCTCCTCTCACTGACCACCAATGAAAGAGGTGCCCTTTCTGGAAGTGCAGTGGGGGCTGGATAAATGGCCTTAGGGGGCCACATGTGGCCCATGGGCCATAGTTTGGGGACCCCTGCTTTAAGGACTAAAAGAGAAATAAGAAGATGCCTTGCTTTACTACTCTGCTCCAGAGTGTAATATTTTATGTCAGTTTTCTTTTTTTTTGATGGAGTGACTGATTGATGTCTTTAATCTTTTTTTCTCCCTTTTCCTCTTAAAAACAAAGAAACAGTTTTGTTTTGTTTTTTTGTAAGGGATGATCTTTCTAGTAGAGGAGAAGGAAGGATATATAGGGAATCTATGTGATATAAAAACAAAACAAAAATCATTAAAGATAAAAGTTTCTAGATTTGGTGATTTGTGCTAATACCATAAGGTTTCCGTATTCCACATCTGTGCTTCCACGATGTCATTTGTTCCTGTAGTTTTCTTGTATGATAATTCTAATACTCATAGGACTAACTATTCAGAAAACATTTCAAAAACAGTCAGTGATGAAAAAAGGTAATTTGTTCAATCTTATTAGTAGAAAAAGAAGTTTAATGAAAAGTGAGATTCCTTTTGTCAGTTATGCCAGTAGTATTTATGTTGTATTCATTGTAGAGCCCTGATATGCGGAATGCTACATTCATTCTATGCAAACGTATTAATTCCAAACCAGTTGCCTCTATGTATCACTCTTATTTAGCAACTATAAGCTCTTTGCAACACATTCACCAACTTTTCCCCATTTGAAAAAGTCACTATATTATATCATGCATGAAGTGGGAAAATGGGAAATTATTGAGGTAATATTTTAATTTTTCAAAGGAGGTTATATATTGTCTAACTCTGTTTATCTCCAAAAAGAAAAGACAGTTGTCTTTAAAAATTGGTCAGGATTAGGAGATCTTAACATGGAGTCCCATGAGATTCCCAAAGAATCTGTGATAGATTTCAGAGGGTCTGGGAAATGGATCAGGAAGAAAATTACATATTTATTTCCCTTAACATTTTCTTTCAATTACTAAAAATATTATTCTGAGAAAAGGTTCATAAGTATCACCAGATTGTCAAAATTGTCCATGACGCAAGAAAGATGAAGAAACTCTGGTCTAGCTATTGTTCTGCTTAAAGTCACAGGGCTGGACCAGATAATCAAGGTACTTTCAAGCTCTCTGACCTTCAGAATGTATAACATTTTATCTGGCATGTGGATTGCATTTATTTAAACCATTTATTGTGACATTTGTTTAAATCATTTATCACATTTATTTAAAGCCATTTTATTCCTTCTGTGGAATGTAGGGAACAAAATCCTACAGAAAAATGAATACCATTCTCTTTGAACAGGTCTAATTAGAATGCTGTATATCAATGAATGCTGCACAATAAAATTAAATAATCCCTCTTGGGGTATAACAATAGAAAAAATATTTATAGATGGGAGAAAAGGTACATGCTAATTGTCTAATCTAATATTGGTCAAGAAGAAGACTCCATTTCATGTATTCTATATCTAAAGGCCCTTCTGCTTCTGGCTTAACTCCAGGCACAGAGTTATGGACCAGCCTAGATAACAGTGGGTCTGGGGATCAGGGTGGGTGGCATTCTTTGGATGGCAACTATCCCATGGAATCTGCAAAGATATATTGACACCTCTTTTCTAAGGAAACCAAACTGGCTTTAGGTCACCTTAAGGGTCATTTCTCAGCAGGTCCAGGGCTTCATGCTGGTCAGTCTAGAGATAGCCAGATGGTTATTTGGCTTTTGTTATGGTTCAGAATAACACTATGCTATTAAAAACCCTTTTATTGATGTGCTTCATTTTTGTAATATCTTTTTTTATATCCCCTTTTTTCTTTTCCTCCACAGCATTTTCCTTTGAAATAAAAAAGTAAAAATATTTTAAAAATAAACAGATCAGTGAAAGCAGCCAATGCAATTACCATCCACTAAATCTAACAATAAGTACAATGTTCTACACATACATTGGTATGTAAACTTAACTATTAATAAAGAGAAAGTCTGCTTCTCTGTACCCTTTCTTTTCTGATTGTCACATCTCAGACTCTCTTCTCCCACCACATTTTGAATTCTTATTCCAGGCATAGCCCCTGAAATTTTCCAGGGTTGGTATTACTGAGATACCTCCAGGTCCAATTGAGATACAAATCTCAGGCTGTTTTGACTGAAAATAGTCTCCTGTGGTCTACTTTACCCACCTTCAATTCTGTGTCCTGTGGTGTGGAGTTGACCTGTGTATATGAGAATGAGAGTAGCAGTGGCCTTCTACTTTTCAATCTAGAGTTTGTTCAGAGAGTAAAGAGGAAAGTTGAGCTAGGGATGATGCAACACTGCTTCATTAATGTGCTCAGTGGCCAACGCTGTGCTACTAACACATTTCAAGATGGAGATGAGCTCCAGACCATATGGAATTCCTCAGAGCCTGCAGTAACCTTTACCTTGTTTCAGAAATGCAATGGGTTTTTAGGCAGTAACCATGGAAACTATCTGAGCTACAACCCCCCCCCCCATATTAGATCTAAAGATGGTAGACCTCACAAGGATTAATATATTTCTGACAAATTAAAATTTGGGTAGTACCTATAGTTATTCAGAGGAAAAGTGCTATAAATTTAATGATGTATCAATCATTTCAGTTTATAAGAACTTCTGGTCCTAATAATATTAGAATCCTGGAATAGAAAAGTAGGAGCCAGGGGTGTATATACAAAGGTAATTTGATGAGCAGACAGGCTGTCTGCTACACGCAAAATGGCCTGCTTCACTCACTCTCTTCTCTCCCTTTAAATTTGACTGATCTATCCTCAAAGCACAATTGGAGCATTTGGAGGGGAAAGGAATTGGCCCATTTTGGAATTTCTGGGTCTAAACTACAAGACATCTCCTACTCTTTAGTTATTTCCAAGATACTAAAAGATACTATTATCAGCAGTTTGAGAATGCTACCTAGAATCTTATAGCGAATTGTGAATTCTGAAGAGGGAAAAAGGAGAGGAAGGAGAAGGATCAGTGTTCAGTGTCCTTTTCACCCTATTGACAGGGTTATATCAGTTTAAATTATCTGATAGAAAGGGGGAGAGATATCTTTTCCCATTTTTCCTACATAATTGGTTTTTTGGAGTTCCACTAATATACTATTCTTCCATATGATCCTGGCTACTCCTTTCTTAATTTTCCTATCAAAAACTCATGGATTCTCAAAGGCCAGGATGGTGGAATTCAAGCCCTGGGTAGAATTACCCTGTCAAGTCAAGTATGGCCCCAGAGTCTGACAATGTCTGTCATAAAAAGATAAGCTCAGTTAATTTTTTAGTCATATCAACAAGTAATTAATTATTTAGGCCACAATTCATATAGACTATCTATTAGCTGAGGAAGTCTCCAGGTGTAACGACTTTTCATGCCACTGGACCCAGGCTTCCAACGCCGAGAGAATGGGACTGTCTCTGTGCATCGACTTTTCCACTTAAATCTCCTTCACGCACAAGTGTTTTTGTGCACACTCATCTACATCACAAATGAAAGTGCACAAAGACAAATGTCATCCTTGGTTACCAAGAGATGACTACTATCTATTAGGTCAGAGAGAGATTACAATATTTGCATAAATGAAAACATGAGTGCTTAAGCACTGAAGTATATGATTGAATACTACAAATTCCCCAACATATCAAATAGATATGTATACAAATAGGTAATGCATACAAAAAAGGAAGATTTTTCATAGAATTTTTACTTTGAAACTCTCACTTGGTAGCTTTTATATAAATAAGATCTTTTCATATTAAAAAAAATAAAAATAAATGAATTACAAATTTTTGTTCTTTGAATCTACAAATATTCCTTACCACTTTGGAAAAAATGACTTCACTCTTAAGTAAGATATATTGAAATTATGTTAAAATATTTTAAGAAATGTTCATTATTTTTGAGCATCTATTAATTTTATGAAACTATTAATGAGGACAAACATTTATTAAAATAAAATTTCAACTTTACTTCTAATCTCAAATTGTTTTGATGCTGTTAAATTTCACTTTCATTTCATATAAATATGTTCATATCTGTATTACCAAACTTTGAGATGCTCATGAAAACTTTATGGCTTCTTGTCTTCAATGCATGTCAGCTTCCTTTGGGTTTTTTTAATCAAAACAATAATAAGAATTTTGATACTTTAAATACATTTGCAGAACGCTCTGAATTTAAATCATATTACTTTCCCTAATACTAATATTCAATTAAATATGTTGTGAGTTATTTAAATATGTATTTGGCAATTGTATAGAATAAATGGTATATGTATCACATGCTTCTTTATTATTTCTATATTTGCAAGGTTATAAAATGCATAAAAACACATTATCAAATGATAAACTGAACATAACATTAGTTTATAAAAGTCCCTGTTATTTAACTGCTTTCTACATACATAGCATACATAAAAAAAGCTGATTTTTTTAAGGCAGTCACATAAATGAATCCAATCCCATTTTCCCTTCTGCCTTCACTTTTTTTTTTAAACCCTTACTTCCGTCTTGGAGTCAATACTGTCTATTGGCTCCAAGGCAGAAAAGTGGTAAGGGCTAGGCAATGGGGGTCAAATGACTTGCCCAGGGTCACACAGCTGGGAAGTGTCTGAGGCCAGATTTGAACCTAGGACCTCCCGTCTCTAGGCCTGACTCTCCATCCACTGAGCTACCCAGCTGCCCACCTGCCTTCACATTTTTGTGAAGCAATTTTACAAATCAGGATAATATGCCATCTCCTTTCCCCTTCCCTACATCTCAAAAATCCTTTGACTTCATTCCCTTTTCTGTCTTCCTTTACTCTAATTTCTGATGAGGAGTTTAGCCTTCTAAGATCATCTTTTACTTGTATTCATTTACTAGTCTCTCCTCCTTGGGATTAGCCATGGAATCATTCCTCTCCTACCTCCTGATAATCCTTGCCCTCTCTGTATCTACTTGTTCTTTCTCTGCTCCCTAAAAATAGGCCTAAGATCTTGTCCACCTTAAAAAAAAAACAAAAACATCACTTGAAACTACCATTTCCTAACTTATTACTTTGTACTTCTCCCTTTCACAGTCAAACTCCTGAAAAAAAAAAAAAAGCTTCTTGCCTTTTACTTATCTCCTTTCACTCACTTCTTACTTAGATCTTGGCAAGTTGGCTTCTGACATGATGTTTCAACTGAATCTGTTGTCACCAGTTACCAGTGAATTCTTAATTGCCTATTTCTGACACTGCCTTCTTTTGAGCCAACCAGCTTCACGTAAGAGTCATCCTTGACTCTTCACTCTTACCCACCATCATTCAATAAGGTGACAAGGTTTGTCAACTCTACCTCCACAAAATCTCTTACATCTGTCCCTCCCTGGTCTAGCCCTCATCACTTTTCACCTAAATTACTGTCATAGCCTCTAAATTGGTTTTTGGTCCAATCTCTTTTTGTTGCACTCTATCATCAACAAAGTAGCCAAGTGAAATCCCTAAAGCAGTTATGATCATGTTGATGACTCTAGTGGCTCCCTAATGTTTCTAGAATAAAATGTATGTGTTCCTCTATTTGGCATTTAAAGTCCTTCATAGTCTGGAAAAGCCTATTTTTCCAGACTCCCTTCATATTACTCTCCTTCACATCCTCTACATTCTACTCAAGCTGCTTCTCATAAATAACATTTCAGCTTTCTTCTCCATGTTCTTTTCACAAACTGGCCTCAAGGCCTGGAATGAATTTCCCCCTCACTTCTGCCTCTTAGAATCTTCAAAGCTCAGCTTGGGACCCTACCAACTACTATTGTCCCATTTCCTCCCTCCCTCCATTGTGGTTTCTTTGTCTATATTTTGCACAGATTTATATCATATGTATGTATACAGATAGATAGGTAGTTGTGTATATGTTTATATGTCTCTCTCTCTCTCTCTCTCTCTCTCTCTCTCTCTCTCTCTCTCTCTCTCTCCCTCTCTCTCTCTTTATCTCATGAGCTCCTGATGATCTAACACAGTGCCTGACAATTGGCATGCCTGTTATAAATAGATATTTGTTGAATGACTAACTGATTTTAAAAATATGGAAGGGAAAACAGCCTCTATCCAATCTTCAGTAAACTTAGTTTGACTAAAAATAACAGCAGACACTTTAGTTCATACAAGTATTATTAACCTTGTTTCACAGATAAGGAAATTGAGGCATTTGGGTGGTATAGAAGACAAAGGGCTAGGACTGGAGTCAGAAAGACTAAAAACCAAATGTGGCTATATATACTTAGTACCTGTATAATTAATTGGGCAAGCACTTTAACTCTATCTGACTCAGTTTCCTCATCTATAAAATGGGAATAATAAAGAGCATCTTCCTAGCTATCCTTTATTATTATTACTCTTCTTCCTCTCTTCTTCCTCCTCACAAGGGTTAAATGACTTGCCTAACACTACAAAGCTAGGAAGTGATGAAGTCTAGAACTGGGTCTTCTGAATCAAAGTCCATTACATCATTCTGCCCCCTTACAGAATTATCCAGTTTTTGGTCAGCAAAGTTTCCTAAAGGTTCTTTTATAGGGCCATGTAGTAAATTCATGAACTGATCATGGTGGGGCCCCAGCTAGATGACCAAGAGAGTGTTGGATTCTCTGTGTAATCATCCCTACCCCTCAGCATGTCTATAAATTAACCTTGTTATAAGAAGATGCCCTCCCTTTTATTACTTCTTAGGAAGTCAGAATGAGCAACAAGAAGGTGGGAGAAGAATCTCTTTTCAAGAGCTTATCCTCACCCAGTTTTTAACCACTAAGTCACAGAATCAAATATGTTACTGGGAGCTTCAGAAAGAAAAAGAACAGGAAGCAACTGGGTAGCTCATATTGAAAGTCAGGCCCAGAGATGGGAGATCCTAGGTTCAAATCTGGCCTCTGACACTTCCTAGCTATGTGACCCTGGGCAAGTCACTTGACCTCCATTCACTAGCTCTTACCACTCTTCTGCCTTGGAACCAATATACAGTATTGATTCTAAGATGGAAGATAAGAGAAAGAAAGAAAGAAAGAAAGAAAGAAAGAAAGAAAGAAAGAAAGAAAGAAAGAAAGAAAGAAAGAAAGAAAGAAAGAAAGAAAGAAAGAAAGAAAGAAAGAAAGAAAGAAAGAAAGAAAGAAAGAAAGAAAGAAAGAAAGAAAGAAAGAAAGAAAGAAAGAAAGAAAGAAAGAAAGAAAGAAAGAAAGAAAGAGAAAGAAAGAAAGAGAGAAAGAGAGAAAGAAAGAAAGAAAGAAAGAAAGAGAGAAAGAAAGAAAGAAAGAGAAAGAGAGAAAGAAAGAAAGAGAGAGAGAAAGAAAGAAGAGAGAGAAAGGGAAAAAGAGAGAAAGAATGAGAACATCAAAATGAGGAAAAGGAAAAAATGAGGAGGAAAAGGGAGGAAATAAAAAAGAGAAAATTCAGAGAGAAAAAATAGAGAAGAAGAGAATAAAAAATGATAAATCAAATTCTCATTCCCTTTTAAACCCTCTGTTTTCTGTCATACATGTTTTTAAATGTTCCTTTAGGGAAAGTAAAATAGAAATTAGATCTATGATTTTATTGATGTAGGAAACTCCAAAATAAGGAAATTCTTACTACTAACAAAGGCTATCACCTTTTCTTCAATTTATAATTATAGAGAGTTTCTTAGAACACTGACAGGTTAAGTGACTTGCCGAGCATTACTCAAGCAACATATGTCAGAGATGAGCCTTGAACTTCGCCCTTTCTACATTTAAGATCAGTCTCTCTCCTACGCTAAATGTCTCTTATGGAAAATGATTACCAGAGGCACAGAAAAGGGAAATCTCCCTTTCATTCTAACTATAATACATCCTTATATTTTATTTCTAAATTTTTCTCTTACCTGTTAGGTCAGGAGATCCCAGATGATAAATTATTACTAATAAGCATGAGGTATCATACTTAATAGACTAACACTTCATATTTACTTCTTTTTAATTTTTAAACATTTTAACATTTGACTTTCTATCTTAAAATTAATATTGTGTATTGGGTTTAAGGCAGAAGAGAGGTAAGGGCTAGGCAATGGGGGTTGTGACTTGTCTGAGGCCAGTTTTGAACCTAGGACCCCCCACCTGCATTTCTAAGTCTGGCTCTCAGTCCACTGAGCCACCTAACTGGACCCTTCATATTTACTTCTTGAAACAGATTAATATTTTCTAAAGCATGACAAAATTGATGTCAGTGAATTTCATAGGAGTAAAGACCTTCCATAATTCGTTTGGAATGTCTGTGTGTTTTAATGGAAGCTTCAGAAGGTGAACGCATTAGTATCATAGCTAGAGGTGACAGGAAGTCTCACATGGAAAGCTAAGATATGCCAATTCTGCAAAACCACCAATAGACCCACACATACTCATCCACTGAAAATGAATAGTGAATGTCTTCCCTCTTTTCTGTGCCATGCATGCCAGCTCAGTACAACTGAGTACAGGTACAGGACTGGCCTGATAGCTTCACAGTATGTGGGCAGTCACAAAGTTAAAGACCAGTTTTTGTACTTTGAAATACTCCAGTGCTTCTACATGAGCAGCCCTCCTGCCTAGCCTCTAGAATGTGCCCTGAGAAGAAACAAAGGCAGGGTGAGCCTACAGTAACTAGTCCATCTGGGGGAAAATGTAAGCCATAATAAGCACGCTTCCACAGTTCTGGCACACAGAGGCAACCCTCTAATAACAGGTCAGTCCTTGTATCCCCCAGCTACCTAGATGCCCTACCTTAACAAACCAATATGCAATCACACTAAGAGAATGAATTCAAAACCAAGCTAGTTATTTGTAGCCCAGGGATCATTTGTGACACTCCCAGCATAAATCAGTAGGTTCGTATAAAGACAGGAAGGGAAAACGATTATTTCGGTAGGGAAACTAATTTCTTCTGCTTTTGCCTTCCAATTTATTTAAAACACAAGTAGGAAATGCAGATGTGAGAAAATTATTAGGATCATGAAAACTTTCCATCCTCTCAGTAGCTTGAAACATGAGCCTAATTAAAACAGGGACTGGAAGGAGAATATAAACAATGTCTTCTTTCCAGGGGAGATGATTTTTTTTTTTTTGTGAAGGAATGGGAGGTTTTCAAAAGTTTCTCTTACCTTTTTGTCGCTCAGGCCAGAAACTTGGTCCACATATTCCTCTTGAATCATGAAGGCAGCTAAGTTGGCAGTGTAGCTGGCCAGGAAGATGACAGCAAAGAAGGCCCATACTGACACCATAATTTTGCTGGTTGTTCCCTTTGGATTCTGAACTGGTACAGAGTTGTTAAATACCAGCCCCCACAGTAACCAAATAGCTTTGCCAATGGTGAAAGAGGGACCGCCTGGCTCTGTAGGGATCAACAGATACATTTGAGAAATTAATGGCAGCAAGAATCTCATAGTCTGGTTCTATTGATACATTGCAAGAATATTAGAGTAAGTCCTCCTTATCAGTAACTTCATTGAGATATTGTCATTCCCAGAGAAGAAGGGTGCTTCTTCTCTAATGACTCTGAACCCCCTGCCTTGTTCTGTTTTGTTAGCCTTTTCTAGGATCTTGGGACCTCAGGAGTCAGGACCATTAGGCTCTTCTACTCAAATTCTTAATGAAAGAATTAAGCCTCTTTAAAACATCTACCTCAAGTGGTCATAGGCATAAACTAGATGGTCATTTAAGTATATATTTGCACCTCTTTTTGCCCTTGGTACTTTCCAGAAGACAGAAGAGAGGTGTCAAGAGTCTGGGGATAGAAAGTGGCGGGGATTGATGTGGAAGGAATGGTTCCCTAATCAATGGGCTTTGACCCCAGACACTGAAGGAGGAAATTTCCTACCCAGCTCAGCATGAGAAGATAAAAGAAATGTAAAATTTAAAAAATTATTCATGCTAATAATAAACTTATAATAATAAAGAACTTCCTGTGCCTAGATCATCGTAACAGCTTAAACTGGTGCCGTGCTTCATATTTACAAGGTAAATTATCTCTTTTAAGGCTCAGAGCAGCTCTGTCAAGTGAATAATTCATGCATTAATATCTTCACTTTACCTATAAACAAATGAAACTCAGGGAGGCTATGGGATTTGCTCAAGATCCCATTAAATATAAGTTTTATGCTCTTTACTTACTTACTCTAAGCAGTGGAAGAGAGAGAGATTGGAAAAGCATGCAATGAGAGTTTGGAACAGCTGAGACTGATGACCTGTCAGTCAAATGAAAGATCTGTGTCAAAATTTGCTAGAGAATGGTTTCTTTTTGAAATGGCATCTGGAGTATGAACATAGTGGTATTGCTAATGTATTCTACTGAATCTACTATCATGTTAGTCATTTTGCTATGTAAGACAGTATAGATCCAATAGCTTATAATAGCTGCCAGCACAACTACCCCACAGATCACTTGTTTGAACATCTTTGCTGTTGTTTTAGAGATCGTGAAGTTCAGTCAGTCTGGGTGCCAAATTGTAATAAATAGTAATAAGGGACTATATGGATTGGTAATTGATAACTAACAGATCAAGAAGTTATCTTCTTTCTTCCGTCTACCCTCCTCCCTCTAGACCTCCCTTTTCCAGCCTCCTTCTTGCTCTCCCCCCCCTCCTTTTGATGATTCTTGTTCTGGTTTCTCTAAATCAAGTCAGGGTGAGTTTATGATGTTTCATATGAAATACTCTTTCTCTTCTTTATCTTAAGTAAGGGGTTTATTTGGGGAAGACAGGAAGGGATAAGGAATGGAGGTAAGAGGGTTGGGGATTTCCCTAATGCTACAATAAGTCTTAAATTGGAGGATGTTGGAATATAGTTCAATTGAGAGAAATGGTTGATAGGTCTGGAAGTTCAGTCACTATTATCAACAGAGCAAGTCAGAGATATATCTGGACTATTGTCCTTCTTTCTTCTGCCTTCAAAGTCACCAGGCCACCTCCAGCTTGAGTCCCCAAAATTCAAGAGAGGAGAAACCAGCTTTCTTCCCTCTTTAAAGGCAACAAGATAATGAGGGTCCAGCCAGTGGTTGGCCTTGCCTCCAACTGTTTCTCCTGGTAACATTCCAAATAGAGCACTTTCATTTGATTGACAGGTCATCAGTCTCAGCTGTTCCAAACTCTTGTTGAATGCTTTTCCAATCTCTCTCTCTTCCACAAAGCCCATATTTTTTTTCTGCTTCACCATACTGAATCTCAGATGCTTGGTTTCTAAGCCCCATGCTCTTCTTACTATCTCACACTATCTGTTGCATGTGGCTTCTGATTTATTTTCTTTGTTTCTGAAATTTTATTATTATATACCTAGAAACACAGATTTTTAAAAAAACTGACAAATATTCTCTGCTATCATCTTCTTCAAAAGCTACCTTCAATAACTAATTCTATTTACATTCTCTGATGCAACTACAAGTTACTAGTCTCTAAAAGTGGTATGAAGATTAATGGCCTTTTGGTGGGTTTTGTGGGTAGCATCTCTCTTAAAGCATCTATTCCAAGAGAAGGTGTTTAAGAGATAGATGACTTCCTATCTCTGTTTGGTTAACCTGACAGTTATATCAATATGGGTAACCAATATCCCATAGTATGGGATAGTTATGGACAGTTTTTTCTCCCCACAAGGGAGGATTGGTACACTGTGTAAACCACTGGCGTCTAGCTCTCTCCACAGGAAGTGAGCGAATTCCAGAGGCTGTTCCCTACCTCACTTCCTGTGTCTCACAAGTGCCAATGGTTGGCTCTAGCTTGGCTTAGGACAGCCCAAGTGGGCAGTTAGTTATTTCTGATTTGTCATTGACTAGCACATGCCCGTGTAGTGTGGGTGTGCACAATTTTTGGGTGCTAGACCAAGGTGGAGACTTTTAAAATTCACAATTGTCTCTCTCTATCCATAACCAATCCTCACACAACCCCGATAGAATGCTTTCTTCTACAGGTTTATGTGAACCACAGGTCATGTGACCCATAGATTGGGGGAAAAAAAAAGAGTTCCTCATTTGGTGATGTTGCCAATGATGTTACCTTTTGCTTCAGTATATAGAGTTGCATTTGACCCTCCATATGCAATTATGAATATCTGTCCTCATGTTTCTACTACATATTAGCATTAGCATGCACCTATGTTGATAAACAAGATTCTATTAACATCTGTTCAGTCATTGACATTAGGAACTACATATATTTTACCATCTATATCTGAACAAATATCTAGATAGAATTTACACAATGTATATATTATTGATCTCTGTGTAAATTTAATTTCTATTAACTGAATTTTATTTTAAAATTCTTAGGGGAGCCTGCTATATTAAATTTTCCTGTAATTAGTCTTTTAATAACGTGTTTTGGTAAAGCAAATAATTGCTTCATAGTTTATTAAGCTTAGTAATTTGGGATTTCTAATTTATTTGTCTTAAATTGCATCAGTTTCCGGATTTCTTTGTATTTGCACAACCATTTAACAATGAAATTGTATTACTAAATATTAGACTGACCACTGTTGCTCCCCAGACTGTGCCAAATAGTTAATTCCTATAACTGGAAGAGGTCATAGCTACTGGGAGACTCCTGATGTGCATTATGAAATCCCATGGCTCTATCACACTATAGAGAGCAATTAATCCACAACCCAGAACTCAGAGATCCCACCACAGTTCTAACTCTGGACTAACAGAGACCTACAGAATTCACAGGCAATGAAGAGAGTATTTCTGTTACTAGGCACACTCTTAGGGTGTTGATTATAATGAAGGGGGGAATTTTTGCTTCAGTCCCTAAACTCCAGATATTTCAAGTTATACTATGTATATATTTCAAGTATAGACTATGTTTTTGAGGGAAGAGAGTTCTCTTAGTTGCTCTTTTCACACCCTTTGGGAAGCTAATTAACCACCTTTAACATTCTCATAAATGTCTAGAACTCTTGGCAAACACTCAGATCTCTAGATTGACCTAGGCTGAAAATAGATTCCTATAAATGGCCACATAGGCAGCTAAGTGACACAGTAGATGTGGGGTCAAGAAGACCTGACTTCAAATCTAGTCTTAGCCATTTACTAGCTGTGATACCATGGCTAAGTCACTTCTAGGTCTCTTCATTTCTAAAATAATAATAATAATCATTATTATTAATTTTATAAATTATATTGTATAATTAAATATTAAAATAATAATAATTAATAATAGCACCTAACTTCCAAAGTTGTTATAATGATAAAATGAAATATTTGCAAGGTGCTTTGCTCATCTTAAAACATTATATAAATCCTAGCAATCTGAAAAAATGAAGTTGGTCATCATATTCCACCCAAATCAAACTCATACATCAGAAACCCCCCCTCCCCCTCCATGTGAGTGTCCCTGAGGGTTGGGATTAGTGCTTTGGATGAAGGTAGCTGCTAGTTACAGTTTCCCCTCATTCACCCTTGAAGGGTACCTACCTGTGACAGTATTTTAATGTCTGGATCTATACTGCTATGGGGATATGCTCAGTGTTGTTATCAGAGGACTCACCACTATACTTCCTGTTCTTGGTATATTTATGTTACCGGTTCTTATTTTATTGGGAGGGGAAAGGATCTAGGTAAAGAGGAATAGATTAATATAAGAGCCAGGAAGGAAACATACAGTTGTCAATTTTGGCATTTCTGGAGTCAGAATGTGCTGACAAAGTACAGGGCAAGGGTCCGTTTCCAGAGGTGAGCGAGCTCAGGAGGAAGTGCCTTCGGCTCAATGGAAGGGAAGGTGGCACCTACAATTTCCAGAGCTGGGGATGGTGGCAGCAGTGGGGGGCAGCAGGGAGTTATGTGAAAATACAAGAGCTGAGTTTCTTCTTACCTCTGCCATCAGCAAGGCACCGGTTATAACCCACAGGGCTGAAGTACTCAAAGACAAAGACTGCGACTGCTGAGACAATCAGCAGCATCACAAACATCATAACCCACACATCAGCGCTGAATGGCTCTAGAGAAGGGAAAGAAACAGAGCTCAGCTAAACTCATGCACATGCACACATACAAATTCGAAGCAATTCTACTGATGCTTATTTCTGTGTTTCCATCTTTCAAATATGCAAAGAAGATGCCCACACCTTAGTTTGGTCTTCTGGGTTAATGGTATGTCTTTTATTTGCAAACTAACTAATGTTAGTATCTCCCAGTTGGTAGAAAAGTAAAGCACAAAGCCCCCCCAGCATGGCTGTTTTCAAGGAAAAAAAAAGGTATGATCCCAAGATTTAGAACTGGAATAGACCTTAATATGGTCTAATCCACGGGTTCCCAAACTATGGCCAAATCCAGGCACATACACCTGTTTGCATAAGGTCTGTAAGCTAATAATGATTTTTACATTTTTAAATACAGTCTCTCATTTAAAATATGTAAAAACCATCTTTGATCTAAGTCAATCCTTACAATTTTATATATAAGGAAATTAAAGGACTTGCCAAAATTCATACAGGTAGTGACAGAGCCATGACCCTGAGCCTAGATACTCTGATTCCAATTCATTGTTCTTGGGGGCAGCTGGGTGGTGGTTCAGTGGACTGAGAGCCAGCCCCAGAGACAAGAGGTCCTGGATTCAAATCTAGCCTCAGACACTGCCTACCTGAGTGAACGGGCAAATCATTTGACCTCCATTGCCTAGCCCTTACTGTTCTTCTGCCTTGGAACCAATATTGATTCCAAGATGGAAGGTAAGGGTTAAAAAAAATTTTACTGTTCTTTCCACAACACTTCTCTTGGTTATTCAAATCTCGTTGACTATAGGCTAGGCTATAGGGTGATGGGGACCTAGAAAAAAAAACTATTACAGTTTTTGTGGTAATAAAACATCCTTGGGTTCAAGAGACTAACCTACTGTTTTGCTTCTTATTTAGGTCAAGCACAATCCTCTCTGTTCTTCCAGTCTTTTGCCCATAGTCTGGTCTTACTTTCCTTTCTTTGAAGTTTCATCTTTAAAGTTGACTATTTCCAAGCATATATTAGCCTACCTTCTTGAAAGCCTTCTCCACTTATCCCATTGCTGTTCTTCCTCTACCTATCTTCAGTTCTTGGTCATTTCTCTATACATCTTCTACCTTTCTGTTTCTGAGTGCAGGAGCCCTTTACTGCTATAAAATAAAACTTCCATTCTTGCTTCCCTCGTGGACTGCTTCAAAACTTCTCTTAACTTTATTTCTCACTGGACTGACTTTTTCAATTTTATGATCTCCAGAAATTTATTATTCTAAAAGATAAACCAACTCTAAAAGTCACAGGATCTCAGCAGTCTGCCCCTGGGACCCCTCCCTTCCTCTGATTGGAGAGGGTAGAGATTGGATGATGAAGAGCACACTGATCCTCCACTCTTTAAGGAGAGTACCTAGGAAATCCATCTCATCATTTCTCACATATTTCATGATCTTCAGAAACTCATCATCTTACAAGACAAATTAAACTCTCCAACCCACACCTTTTCAAATAATTTTTCACTGCAGTTGTTGGACTCGGTTATGCCCCTACAAGAGATAGCCTACAACCCCTAGTTTTTCAGCTTTTTTTTTTTTAATGAATTGTTTTCCCTCATTAGGTTGTGAGCTCCTAGAGGGTAGTGTCTGCCATATGTCTTTTTTCATATCCTCAGTACTTAGCACAGTGCCTGGCACATAGTAGGCTCTTAATACATGTTTAGTGATTCTCTTTTATCAAACTACACTTCCTTTATTATCTCTGGCCTTCAACACCTTCAGCTCTATACTCACATGGACTAAATTTATGGATTTTTTTTATTCATTGTGCTTCCTGCCTAAAGTTCCATATAGGAAATCTCAGAACAAAGCTGGAATATAATTTGTGTCTAGATTTATGCAGATATCCTTAAATTGATCTTCAGCTCCTGTTAACTTGATGCATATTGGAATCAAAATACCCTTTACTTCATTCAATGTGAAGAAAAATATATATATAAAAGACTCACAGTATCTCATTAAAATATTCTCCATTGCTGGTGAATCTGGTAACATTTTTCCTGTTAGAGCACCATACAGTCTTTCAGTTATCTTGTGGATTTCAAAGAAATTAAAAGATTTCAAACGAAATCCTCTCTAAAGGGAATTAAACTGGAATTTACAACTCCCCCTTTAACCAGACTTGAACTGACAAAATAACTCACGATAATATCCCGCCCCCCCAATATTATGTCAGTATCTTGCTACTCTTTGTGATTACTGGGTATGAGCCATTAGATGTCCTCCAGTCCTCTTAAGGTTAGCAGTGGCTATATCCACATATTCCAGAGGAAGATAACATCAAAGATTCAAATAAGAGGTCACCAGAATGACCCTCTAAATAACTGTCTCCATAAGAAAATAATGGATGAATTGCCTCTTCTTACTCTGAAAACTCTTCCACATTTTCACCCATTTAGGTCAGAAAAATGTGGTCCTTCATCTTTCTAAGGTCAGCTTCTTTATCTGCATCTTCAAGCTGAAATTCTATGGCACTACCTTTCACTGCCAAACTGTTAAAAAACCATCTATACTCACTGTCTCTAATTCCTCTCTAGATATTTACTTCTTAATCCCCCATAGTGAATGGGAAGATCTAATTCAGTTCTAAATCCATTATGCTATGATGCTTATAAAATTGATTTCCAACCCCACTACTGGAACTGTTTTTTTTCTCAAGACTGCCTTTTGACTGTTCAGTTTGATTGCCTCAGTTCTCACTCTTCTTGATCCCTATACATGAAAGATTACAATATTTGGAGCTAAGAGACCATGACTCAAATCTCAACTTAGAGTAGCTATAAAGATCATGGATTTTCCTTTTCATTTTAGTTTTCTCATCTGTGAAATGGGGCTACTAATATGTACACTACTTACTTCAAAAGCTTATTGTGAGGAAAGTGCTTTATTAATCTTTAAACTCTCTACAAAAGGAATATTGTCATTACTCTTGTTGTAATTATATTGTTTTAGGGGTAGCTAAACTACTCAATGGAAAGAGTACCAGGCCTGGAGTTTGGAAGACTTGGGTTCAAATCTAGTCTTACTCTTCCTAGCTGTGTGATTCTGGGCAAGTCACTCAAGCCCATTTGCCTACCCCTTGCTCTTTCTCAGAGTTGTTACTATGATAGAAAGTAAAAGTTTTAGAAAATATGTTATTATTATATTTCTGTTGTTCAATCATTTCAGTCAGACATGACTCTTCTTGACCTCATTAGGGACTTTCTTGGCAAAGATGCTAGTGACTCACCATTTCCTTCTCAAGGGAATTTTACAAATAAGGAACTGAGGCAAACAGGATTAAGTGACTTGCCCAGAGTCATTTAGCAAGTAAGTATCTGAGAACAGATTTGAATTCAGGAAGATAAGTCTTCTTGGTTGGAGACCCAGCATTTTATCCACTGAGCCACCTAGCTTCCCTTTTAATTATAAACACACACACGGCCACACATAAATATACTCTGGATCAAAAAAACAAGGGTCACCAAAGAGAAAGGTGAACGTAAATAGGTCACTACATATGGCCATTAAGAAATTCCTTGCTAGAAGTAGTGTAAAAGATACCACCAATGACATATGTGACTAGACAATGAAGTGGACCCATCATGGGTATGGCACAATAGATAATTCTCCCAAGTTCTACAACATATTTATAATCTTAAGAGTCCCAGAGTAATACCTCCATCTTGGTTGTTGATGCTCTGTGGAGGGGAGAGCATGGACAAGAGTTTCTTTACATGGAAGGCATGGATGAGTTGTGATTTATTCTGTTGGAAGAACTGGCATTGACAAGCTAATGACTTGTTAAATGCATTGAATCAAACCTCATTGTAATACTGTCAAGTCCTACTGTAATATCATTGAATGGACTGACCATGATGCAAATCAGATGATCCAGCTTGAACACAGTCTTAATGCCATATTTCTGTGGAGCCAATTAACATCAGGCAAGCTATCCCTATCTAACAGTATAATTCTTTAAATTTTCATAATTATTTCTTCTGAATCCCTCCCAATTTATCTATAGCTCTTATTTTGAAGTGTTCAGAGAGGGAACATTATATTCAAGATGTCATATCAGTAGAGCGGTGTAGAAAGTAATACTGACAATTCTGTCCCATGATACAATGCTTTTTCAAATTCATCCCAAAATAGTTCTGGCCTTTATAGCTGTCAGAATACACTATAAACTCCTATCTAAGTGAATTAACATAAAATTTGCTCCTTCTTACATATGATTAATAGTGATAAAATTGAAAAAAGAGGAAGATAGGCAAATTAGAAAACTATTAACTTATTTCAAAACCCTTTTAAATATGGACCTCCAAAGGGAATTGTGAAGGCCTTTTTTTTTAGTAATTAAAAATGAAATATGAGGAATCTTCAAAAATGAACATACCATTTATTGAAAAATCCAGTGCTGTAAGAAGTGGTGTGGAGGGTGGTAGGTTATATGCCATGGGTTCTCTCAAGTGGTATGGAGGAAATATGCTCCTTTTGCCTCTGTTCTATCCCAAACCCAACTTGAATAATTGGGCAAGAGCCTTCATCTTTAAGTTGGAAAATGACTAAAGGTAGTTTATTTACTTTATAATTTTTCCTTTCTCTACAGTTCCATGATAATTTTTTGTGCAGTTAGGCATGCCTTCCATGGTAACACTAATCCTGGTGTTGAGCCATTCTCATCTTAATTGCTATTCCTGGAACCCAAGGATTACTCTAAGAATCTCTATTATTCTTTGATTTCTTTTCACACAAAGAAGTACTAACTCTCTATTCCAAAACTCTAGATAATTTATGTTTTAGGCTTTAGGAAGTATTTGAATGTGGCTTTTTTACAAAGAAATGAAGGACATTTTAAAAGGGTGTGACCTGAATGTAAGATATATACATATATATGTATATATATAGGGTTTAGTGTTCAATGTTAGTTTTCAAATATTCTTGAATACTATAGTGTTTTTCATGGAGAATATAAGATTTTATATCATATTATATTATAAAAATATAATTTTCAATTCTTGTCCAGAAAAGAGAGTATTTCCTTATAGAAAAGTTTTTGGGGGTCTCTTCAAGAGCAAAACACCAAACAACATACAGCATACTGCTTCTTACTATATGTAACAATCATTACACAAATCCTGTCTACTGAAATTGTAGAATTTTAGCATACTCATGTTTAATAATGAATTAATTTTGATGAACCCAAGATTCTTGGCTGAATTTAATTCCTAGGAAACTAGCTCCTAGAAGAATGGGCACAGAAATATGTTCTTCTTGTCCTTTCTTTTTGTTCTTATTTTACATATCCATTCCCACTTAATCCATCATTTACCTAAGAAGGCAGATGGTGAGACAGTCCCATTGCTTCGTGACACCATAACACTAATGCCAGTTTCTATGAAGGGCACAGAGAAGTCTACTACTTCAGAGCGTTCTTCATTGATGGTAAGTGATCCTACTGCCATGTAGGCACGCTTCATGACCACCTTGGGAAGGGAGGAGAATATTTCAGTTAGAATGCACAGAACAGCAAATGCAGAAATGAAAAGATAACCAATATTCAGAAAAATATAATGAATGGATAATAGATTCATGCAGCAGATCTGGGAAGTTTAAGAAAAAAAAAATATACACATCTCTAGAACTCACCTCTCCAATCATACCATTCCAAGTTCCATTGATTTTCTTTCCATGTTTGCCATTAGTAACTAAGTAGAGGTCATAGGTAAACTTCACAGATTTAGATATTTTCTTGAGGATGTCAATGCAGAAACCCTTGCAGCATTTTTTAATGTAATCTGGCTCCTCATCCGTTTTGTTCCTAACCAGTTATAACAACCAAAGATTAACAAAGAAGACAATGTGTTCTCTTTCACATTACCCCATCCCCATTCCAAAAGCATGCTTCCCCTTCACATCTCAAAACTATTTGGTTTAGGTGTTGAGTGTTTCAGGATTTTCTATTTTCCAAAAGTTTCAAATGGCTCATTTTATAGGTTCTGTCTTAAGAGAAAAATATCATAAAAGCATTCATAAAACTGATAGCTCAGGCACTAGGAACACGCAGGGGCATAACTATCATGAATAAAATCAGAGTGAATGCACTTCAAAGCCATGGTAAGGAAGTCTAGAAATCAGAGTATATAGCCATAGCTAATTCAAAAGTTTAGTAAATAAAATTGATTATGAGGCATATTTCATTCTGAGAATCATGGCTTAAGTCAATTAGGTGACAATATGGTCTGAGCCGAACAAGGTGGTGCAACAAAGAACCAATATGCCATACTCAGTGACAATGCGTTTCTGGCAGGGGACTGTATTCCTCATACAGGTTCCGCTCAATGGGTCCACACTTTCCACAATGACAAAAGGAGCCTCTTCCAGGGTCACAATGCTCAAGTGATCATCCTCACGCTCCTCAGTCTCAGGACATACACGAGGCCATACATAGTATTTCATCTGAAGGCTTTTGTCTTTCCACTTCCCTACCTGCAGGAACATGAGCAAAAGATTCAGAAAGCACAGGTAACAACAGAGTCATTTCTCTTAGCCATCACTAGCTGCTATAAGTAAAAATAAATACACATACCATTCATATTACTAAAACATAACTTTATTGCTCATGTTCAGCACCTCTCAAAATGAATAAACAAGTTTTAATTCAAGAGAAAGCTTTTTTAAAAAGCATTTAATGATAGCTGGCTTTTAAAAATTGGTTTTGGTTTTTCCTTAACTATAAGGATAGTTAGAAGTGACAACCACTTGTAGATGGGACAATAGAATAATAGAAGCAAAAGAAGGAGATTTACATTCTTTTATCTGGATTATCAAAAGTTATTAACAGGTCCAGAGAGAGATTCTGAATTAAATTGGCACAGGTTGCCATGGGTCATAAGAAGAAAGATGTTAGGAAACCTCATTCAGCAAGTTCCCACATAACTTTCAATTCACTCCTTAACTCTCCCTGTAATAGCATGAAAATCATAATCTTCAGTATCTCAGTTTTGCTCATCTTCAGTGTTCAGTTATGAAAAGGAGAATAATATCAATTTAATCCCCTCTAATTCAAGTCCTTATTACCTTATTCTTGGGCAATTATAATAGCCTTCTAGTTTGCCTTCCCATTCCTAATATCTTTCTTTTCCTAATATATCTTACATACTACCATCAGAATGATTGTTCAAAAGGATGGCTTTTTTCAAGTTAATTTCTAAAGATTCTTTAATGTTTGCTCATGACCTCTAGGATTAAACACAATTTTTTAAGTACTTCATAACCTGGGACTAATCCCAGCCTCTTACTTATTTAAAAAATGTGTACTCCCAATCTAATCTGAAAAGAAAACAGAAATCACTGAAAATCATCAGAATCTACTAGGAACAATTTGCTCCAAGTTTAGCCCATTTCCTTTCTCAATAAGATGATGGCCAAATAAGAACATGCAATAGATTCTGATTTCTTTAAGATGTGTGACAAAATTTCTTGTCATGTCCTTATGGACAAGATGGGGGAAAGTGTGCTGCATGGTACTTCAGTTGGGTCAGTTTATAGTTACTTAGCTTAAAGCAATTTCAAAATTATCTGACTATATATATATATATATATATATATATATATATATATATAAAATTTAAGGTCTGCAAATTTTCCAGCATTATAGAAGCATGAATGTTATGATCATACCCCAATAATGTATGTGTTGACTTAAATGAAGAAGAAGAGAAAGGGTTATATTCAATCTTTATTCTACATTTTCCCCCAATGATTTGGATAAACACTTGAAAGTAAAATGATAGATGACAAAATCTGGAATAGCTAGATAATATACTGAAAGACACATTTGAATGAAGATTCAAATATATATATATATATGTATGTATGTATGTATGTATGTATATATATGTGACAGTTTGGTGTTATAGACTATAATTTAGTAAGGATAAATTTTAAAAACTTGATCTTCAACTTTTTAAAAATCTACTATACAAATATGGTCTGGTGAGATTTGGTTTAATCATTATTTCACATGAAGAAGACATTGGGAATTTCAGAATTTTATACTCTTAGAGGTGAAAAGGAGCATGAAAACCATGTTGTACAGCCCCCTAATTTCACAGATAAACAGAAAAAAATGAGAGTACTCAGAGAGTAAAATGAAGTGCTTATAGTTTTCATATGGTGTAATACATTTATTGTGATATGAAAACTTAAAGTACTATGTAATTTCTTTTTTTTTTAGTTTTTAAAACATTATTTTTATTTGGTCATTTTCATACATTATTCATTGGAAACAGATAATTTTCTTTTCCTCCACCACCCCCCACCGCCACCCCTCCCTTAGATTTGTCTGGGTATCACATGTGTCCTTGCTCTGAACCCATTTCCTTGTTGTTGGTATTTGCATTAGGGCGCTCATTTAGCGTCTCTCCTCCATCATGTCCCCTCAACCTCTGTAGTCAAGCAGTTGCTTTTCCTCAGTGTTTTTACTCCCTCAGTTTGTCCTCTGCTTGCGGATAGTTTTTTTTTTTTCCTTGTAGATGCCTGCAGATTGTTCAGGGACATTGTAAAGCCATTAATGGAGAAGTCCATTATGTTCTCTTGAAGTACTATGTAATTTCTACCTATTTTTCCATTCATAAAATTATACAGATAGTTTAGTGTCAAGAATGAGACTAGATTTAGAACTCTTGACTGGCAGTCCATTGGGTTGATCCCTATGCCATTCTGTCTTGTACCTACTTGACTGAAAACTCAGTATAACTCAGCACTGTGATGGGTCCACCAAAAAGCTGATGCAGGCTTAAGCTGCATTAAAAGAAGTACCATGTGAAACTAGTGAAATGACAGTATTGTTGGCACTGGTGAAAACTTAGCTGGTATGTTGTGTTCAGATCTGAGTGCCACATTCAGACTAGATAACTTCTAAGGTTTCTTCTACTGATAGGAACATTGACCACCTAGAGGTGGCTGCAGAGCCACAAATGATGACTAGGATATTGAAAGGTCTTTCAAAGTACTATCAAGTAAGGAATGACCAAAGGAACTAGGTGTTTTTCTGATTAGGAGAAGGCTCAATAGAGTCTCTTGAAATATTTAAATGATAATATCAATAGAAAAGTGAATAGATTTATTGAATGTATTCCAGAGGGCAAGACTCTAGGACTAATAGACCAACACAGTTTTCTGATTATTATAAGAACAAACTTTCTAAAAATTAGAGGTATCAAAAATGGAATGGATTATTTATGAAGTAATGAGGTCCAGTCATTTCAAATGCTCAGAATAATTTTCCCAGAGATACTATAAAAGGGGATTCCTGAATGTTGTGGGAAATTTAACTAGGTGACTTTGAAGATAATTTTCAATTCAGAGTATCCAAGGTCTAGTTCATCCTAATGAACACATTATCTTTGTTTTAATATCCTCATATTTTCTTATGTTGTTGTTATTTCTTTTCCACTTATATAAATCAATTATCCTTTTCTTTGAGACTTCTCTCATCACGCAGGTCCATAGTGATTTCATCCTAAAAACAATTATTATAAAATTGTTCATCTATGACTAAGTTACAGGTAGGTTCCTGTTAGTATGAATAATGAATTCACTGAAGTGATTGCATATATTTCAATTTGCACTATTTGAAGTTATAAATACATAATATATGATCATTGGTTCTAGTATAAGGGAAATATGCAGCATGAATGTGAATAATGCAACCACTTCAGATGATTTCTTATATTAATTGGGATCTAGTTATATACTATTTCATATTATATTTAACTTTCATTTGTGTAACTATAACATAAGCATTCGGGGGCTCATAGAATCACATAACTTGGAAGTTGGCAGGAACCTCAGTTGCCATCTAGTCCAAGTCATACCTAAAGAGAATCCCACAATCACATAACTGAGAAGTTATCATTTAAACTCAGGTTGAAGACTTTTAATGAGAGAGAATTCACCCACCTTCTATGGTAGCCTATTCCATTTCTTGTATAGGTCTAATTTTAAGCAAGTTTTCCCTGACATCAGATAGTATTTGTTCTTTGCAACTTCTACATGTTACTCTTGGAATTGCTCTTCTGGGCCCAATAGAACAAGTCTAGTCCTTCTTCCACAGGACACTTTCAAATACTTGAAGAAATCTATCATATATTCCCTAAGTCTTCACCTTTGCAAGCTAAGCATCCCTGTTTCTTTAAACTCATGATGTATACTCAAGACTCTTCATATCCTGGTTGCTCTCCTCTGGATGTTCTTCAGCTTATCAATGTCGTTCTTAAATGGTGGCCTCTAGAACTGAACACAGTACTCCCATTGTTATCTTACCAGGTTAGAGTAAAGGAAAAATGATTGCCTCTTTATTTCTGGATAACTTGCTTTTCAATGTGTCAAGAAAAGCACCATAGCTTAAATTTCCCATAACTCAAGGCCCAGTGTTATGTTCTTAACAAACTAATTATTAATTATTGAATATTTTTAAATAAATGAATACTTGTGGTCATTAAGTACAAAAGATTATTATAGCATCAAAGCATGGCTTTTTTTGCTGTTTGATTTGATTTGATTTTGTTTTCCAAGAAAAGGTAAGAATTAATCTCTTAATCAACATACATTTTAGTTCATCCTTCCTTTGAGCTGGGTATAGTACTAGATGGTAGGAAAACAAATTGAGGTGAAATAGTTCCTTTTCTTGAAATTAGAATTTATATGGATTAGACAACATGTACATAAAGAGTATATGCAAAATACATCAAAACTAATGTTTATGCAGGAATCTCTGGTGCCTAGAGAGATGAGGAAAGACTTCATAAGAAAGTTAGCATTTGACCTGGACCTGGAAGGAAACTCAGGATGCTAAAAGATGTAGGACAGGAGAGAGGACATCCTTGCTAGGAGGACAGCTTCAAGACAACATCATGAACATCAGAGATGGAGTGTCATATATGAGGAACAGAAAGAAGGTCAGTTGAGCTGGTTTGCAGAAAATGTGAAGAGAATATGTGACAAAGCTGGAAAGGTAGATTGGGGTGAGATTATAAAGAGCTTTAAATGTCAAATAGAAAAATTTATATTTGATCCTTGAAGTAAATGGGAACCCATTTGAGATAATAGAGAAAATTAGCTGATTCCATGAGAGGATAAGAAATGGAAAAAATTCTTTAAAAGAAAAATCTTTTATAAAAATCTGTTTGTGCCAATAAATATAAATTATGTTTATATGTAGAACTCAAGATAGACTTGGAGTTAATTTTGATATCAGGGTAGGGAAAACATGATAAAAATTTTGGACAAGTTAAAAAAAAGAAACCAAATATTAAATAGTTAAATGTAAAAGGAGGGACTGAAGTTATTGGTTTACAACTTTTTTCTAGGATATTCGAGAAGAAGAAGATGGAGGAGGAAGAAGAAGAGAAAGAGTAGGAAGAAGATGAGGACAGAGGAAGGAGAAGACAGTCTTATATTTACACCATGCTTTAAGGCTTCTTCAAAGTAGCCCTAAGTAGGATTGCTAACATTTTATAGATGAGTAATCTGAAATATAGAGAGGTTAATTGACTTATCCTATAAATAACTGATCTGGGGATCAAATTACTGGTGCTTAAACCTAAAGGACAGACAGCAAAAATACATAAGATTATTATGAGCCTTGAAGACTATGCTGATAAGGTTAATGAGGAGAAAAGGAAAAGGTATGAAATATTTGAAAGAAATGAAAAAGGAAGAATTACTAAAGAAAAACACTTTGAGAATTAATTGAATGTTTCATTAAGGTATTCTGGAATCCTCAGAGAGAAGAACTAAACAAACTAGGATTTATCAAAAGCATATTTACCAACATCTGTCTATATAAAAATCAAAACACCTTATTTTTTTCTTGACACACAAAAAAGACTTTTAAGAAAAAGTGAAATCTTTCTTTTTCATGAAGAATTTTCCCCCTTCTGTTACTCAGGGAAACATGGATTTGATGGACTTGGGGTGGTTGTTCTTAGTATGAGCTAAATACCTCCACAGAAAAGAAAATAATTATTCCTAAGAATTTGCTCAATTCTATGACCACACGAGTTAAAATTAGAGTGGGTTTGGCCCATGGCAATACATTCCTGAGGAGAATCCTGAGAAACAAATTTCTGGTGATTTTAAACTTCAAAGTCTTTCCTTTGCTCACAGTTTTCTTCCATACAACTGGGGTAATTGGCACTAATTAGCACCCTGACTGGCTGTGACAGACAAGGCCAAGCATTAAAACAACCAAGGAAAACTCTGCTTCCCTCTGAAAGCCCTGGGGCTGGTCCCTCTCTGATAAACAGCTGAGGTAACAAAGCAGGGTGAATACTGTATGTGCAGGCACAGAGGTGGGTGAGGACACATTGGCAGGTCACTGCTGCTGCTGCAGTCCTTGGGCAATAATGCAAGGGGTGTCATTCTCTCCAGGCTTTTTCTTTTGTGTGCATAAGAATTCATTTTAAGATCACAGCACCAAAGCACTTATTAGAGCCTCTTTAGGCATCAAAGGTTATTGCTCAAAAATCAAAGTATTTTTGTTTCTTGCTTGAGATGACGTCTGGATCTAGCACCAAACACTTTCTGCTTATTTTAAGCCTCCATCTGACTTTTACAAAGAAGAATTTAAAGCTCTAAATCGAGCAAGCTGAAGAAGCAAGAAGAAATCAACAAGCCAAGTTTGGAATGGGAGAGAACCCGCTTACCAGCAGTTCATGTGAAATGGGAGTCATAACCCAGGGCAAAGAATGCTGGATTCAGAGCCAGATGATTTGGGATTAAGCCTGATTCCATCACTTTCCACCTGTATGAAATCACTTTGTGTATCTGGACCTCCTTCCTCAATTTGTTCAATGAGGAAGCTAGGCAAGATGGCCTCCATTCTAAATCTAAATCTCCAACCCTGTAGTAGTGAGTTTCAGACCTTGCAATTCCTTCCAATCCCCAAAGCCATCCCTGCTCCAGTAGGCTCCTAATAGCTTCTGATGCATATATTTTGGTGATACACTAGGGCAAGGGCAATGGTAGGTAGCCCGCTTGTGGAGGATCTCTATTCTCACTTTATTTTATTATTTATTTATTTTTTACCAATGACATGTAATAACAAATGTCCATATAAGTTTTCGAAAGTCATATGATCCAAACTGTCTCCCTCCCTTCCCTCTCCCCTCTCAAAGCTGTCAAGCAATTCAATCTGAATTATACATGTATTATCATGCAAAACATGTTTTCAAATTATTCATTTTTGTAAGTGAATAATTATATATAAAACCCAAAGCCCAAGTAAACAAGTGAAAAATTATATGCTTGCTTCTGCATTCCAACTTGTGGAGGATCTCAATGTTTAGAATCAGCAAAGAGTTTAGATATTATTAAGTTTAGGGCTTTTGAACCTTTTTTGTGTGTCTCAGACTCTTGGGCAGTCTGGTGAAGCCTATGAACATCTTATAATGAGGTGTTTTTTTGTGTGTTTGTTTTTGGTGGGGTTGTTTGTTTTTGCCTACTTTCATAATTGAAAGAAATGCTAAGTTTAAGAAGCTGGTGAAAATAAAGATGTATTTTTTCCATTTCAGTTCACATATCCCTTGAAATCTATCTACAGACCCTCTGAAATCTGTCCACAGATCTTCCTGGGGGGGTCCATGGACCTCAGATTTGCAATTTCTAAACAGTCAAGCCTCTACCTTTTACAAATGAGGACTTTGAAGCCCAGGAGTTTAAATGCCTTATCCAATACCACACAGATGGCAAAGAGCAGAATCCTGTTGGAACCCAAGTCTGACCTCAAACTCAGTGAATGTGTCCTCTGAAATCAGCACTTTTAATTGTTCTTTAACTCTATTTCTTCCTGTCTTCCTAGTCAACTCACATTTTACAAAATAACAGAATTTCAGCATTAATAGAAACTTTGCAGGCCATCTAGCTCAATCCAGACCAAACCAAGGACTCTTAAATATTAATGACTAGTGGTCATAGGCTCTGCTTGAAGACGTCCATTGCTAAAAAGCTTATTCTCCCCTATATGTTGTTTTTCACTATTGGATTTTTTTTCCCTTACAATTTTTCCTAAATCTACTTTAGTGCAATTTTCACTGATTTCTGTTTCTTTTACTCAGAGAAAATCTCATTTTTCTTGTGCATAACAGTTCTTCACGTACTTAAATAGAAACAATAATTGTAATAACAAACATCTATGTAGCAGTTTAAAATTTTCAAAGTGCTTTAAAGATATCTCATTTTATCCTTACAATAAAGAATAAGATAGGTGCTATTATTATCCTCATTCTATAGATAAGGAAACTGAGGTAGAGAGTGATCAAACAACAAAATGATCTATTCCTTCCACTCATAGCTGTCATCTTTTAAAATTTGGCACCCCAAAGTAAATACTGTAAAATATTACACATTTGTTGGACCAGGTCACTTGTTCAATTATTCAGGCATATCCAACTCTTCATGACTCCATGGACCATTACATGCTGGGCCCCTCTATCCTCCACTATCTTCCAAGTCTGTCCAAGGTATTTTAATTGCTTCCACGAGGCTCTCTATCCATCTCCTCCTCTACAATCCCCTTCTCATTTTGCCTTCAATCTTTTACAACATCAGGGTCTTTTCCAATGAATTCTATCTTCTCATTATATAGCCAAAGTATTTAAATGTCAGCTTCAGTACTAGTTGTTCCAATGAATGGTCTGAACTAATTTCTTAAAGTATTGGATGCTTTGAGGCTCTTGCTATCCAAAAGATTCTCAAAAGTCTTCTCCAGCATGACAATTCAAAAGCATTGCATCTGCAGAACTAAGATTTCTTTATAATCCAACTCTTTGAAGCATATATTTCTAATAGGAAAACTATAGCTTTGATTATGGACCTTTGCAGGCAAGATGATGTCCCTGCTTTCTATTATATTGTCCAGATTTGTCAGAGCTTTCTTTCCAAGAAGCAAGTGTCTTTTAGTTTCATGGCTGCTGTCACCATCTGCAGTGATCTGACACTTCTTCCATTTCTTCTTCCTCTATTTTCCAGGAAGTAATGGGACCAGATGCCATTATCTTAGGATTTTTTTAATGTTAAACTTCAAGTTAACTTTTATAGTTTCTTCTTTCACACTTATCAAGAGGCTTCTTAATTCTTCACTTTCTGGCATTATAGTGGTATCATCTGTATATCTGAGATTGAGATTTCTCTGAGCCACACTCCAGCTTTTAATTCATCCAACCTGGCATTTTGCCTGATTCTGCATATAATTTTTTTAAAAGGTGAAAATATACAACCTGGTCATACATCTTTCCCAATCTTAAACCAATCAAATGTTTCATGTCCAGTACTAACTGTTGTTTTTTGACCTACATACACGTTCCTTAGAGACAAATAAGATGATCTGCTATTTCCATGTCTTTGAGAAGGACTTCCATATTTGATTGAAATCCATGTCGTCAAAGGTTTAAGTGTTATCAGTGAAGCAAAAAAAAAGTGCTTTTTTTTTTTCCTGGAACTCCTTTGCTTTCTCCACAATCTAGCAAATACTAACAATTTGGACTCTAGCACCCAGCTCTTTAAAAACTAGTCAGCAATTCTGGTAATTCTTTTTTAAATATATTTTAAAATTTTTATTTAATTGATTAATTTAGAGCATTTTTCCAGGATTACAAAAATCATGTTCTTTCCCTCCCTTCCTCCCATCCATCTCCCATATCTGACACACAATTTCACTGGGTTTTACATGTATCTTTGGCCAAGATCTATTTCCATATTATTGATATTTGCACTAGGGTGATCATTTAGGGTTTATAACCCCAATCATATCCCCATTGACACTTGTGATCATGCAGTTGTTTTTCTTCTGGATTTCTACTCCCACAGATTTTCCTCTGCATGTGGATAGTGTTCTTTCTCATAAGTCCTTCAGAAATGTCCTGGATCATTGCATTGCTGCTAGTAGAGAAGTCCATTACGTTCAATTGTACCACCATATATCAGTCTCTGTATACAATGTTCTCTTGGTTCTGCTCCTCTCACTCTGCATCTATTCCTGGAGGTCAATCTGGTTCACATGGAATTCCTCCAGTTCATTGTTTCTTTGAGCACAATAGTATTTCATCAACAACAGATACTACAATTTGTTCAGTTATTCAATTCTGATAATTCTTGATTCACGTGTTGTTGAAGCATAGCTTGCAGAATCTTAAGTATAACCTTTCTGGTGTGTGAAATGAGTACAACTGTTTGATCAACTGAACATTCTTTACTATTTCCCATCTTTAGAATTTAGATATAAACTGATCTTTTCCAAACCAGTGACCACTGTTGAGTTTTCCAAATTTGCTAGCATATTGAGTGCAGTACTTTAACAGCATCATCTTTTAGGATTTTAAATTGCTCAGCTAGAATTCCATTACATTCACTATAGTTAGTAATGTTTCCTATGGCCCATTTGACTTCACTTTCCAGGATATCTGACTCTAGATCAATAACCACACCATCACAGTTATCAGTGATGTTAAGCCCTCTCTTCTACAGTTTTTCTGTATATTCTTGCCATCCCTTCTTAATGTCTTCTACTTCTGTTAAATTTTTAGAATTTTTGTTTTTATCATGCCCATTTTTGCATGAAATGTTCCCTTGATATCTCTAATTTTCTTGAAGAGATCTCTTTTCTTTCCCATTCTATTTTTTTGAATTGCTCATTTAAGAAAACCTTCTTATCTCTTCTTGCTATTCTCTGGAATTCTACATTCAGTTGAGTATATCTTTTTATTTCTCCTTTACCTTTTGCTTTCCTTCTTTCCTTAGCTATTTGAAAACTTCAACAAAAAGACATTTTGCTTTCTTGCTCTTCTTGGGTGGGGGTATTTTTTTATTCCTCTTGTACAATATTGTGAACTTCAAAGCATGGTTCTTCCAATATTCTACATACCAGATATATTGCTTTAAATCTATTCATCACTTATATTTCATATTCATAAGATGTTATTTAGGTCATGTCTATGTGATCTGATAATTTACTGTATTTTCTTCAATTTAAACCTGAATTTTGCAATGTTTTGTTTAACCAGGGAGTTATCTTCACAAAATTCTATTAGCTTCTATTCTGTTTCATGTTGTACTCAAAGGCAAGTTCGTCTGTTATTCCAGTTATATTTTCGTTTCCTACTTTAGCACTTCAATCCTGTACAATGAACACGACATCTTTGTTTATGTTATTTCTAGAAGCTATTGTAGGTCTTCATTGAATTGACCAACTTTGGCCTTTTTGGCATCAGTGGTTGGAGCATGCATTTAAGTAATTGTGATGGTCAATGTTTTGCCTTGAATTTGAATTAGAATTGGCTTGGATTTGAATAGATATAATTCTCTCATTTTTGAGATTATTCCCCATTACTGATTTTCTCACCTTTTTATTGACTATCAGATATATTCCTTTCCATTTAAAAGATTTCTGCCCTTAGTATGACATGTACTGGTCACCTGAATTAAATTCATCTATTCATGTCCATTTAAGTTTACTGACAGCCAAGATATTGATGTTTAATCTTTCCATCTATTATTTGATTATATCCAGCTTGCCTTGGTACATAGATCTTATATTCCACATATTTTTGCCATATTGATCTTTACAGTATTTAACTTTCCTTTCATCGGTAGTTAAATGTCCTTTTAGCTTTGACCAAGCCACTTCATTCTTTATGGAGGTACTTGTAGTCATTGTCCTTCATTCTTCTCCAGTAATGCCTTCTATACCTTCTGATCTAAGAGGCTTGTCTTCTGGTGTCATGATTTTAATCAATTCAATATTGTTCATCAGATTTTCTAGGCAAAGATATATACATTGCCATTTCATTCTCTAGTGGATTTGTTGGTCAGAACTCTCCACTATGACCTGTCTGTCTTGGGCCACCCATGTGTGGTATAGCTTAAAGTTTCTTTGAGCAACACAATCCCCTTTGCCACAAAAAAATGCAATGATCTAGGAGGGGTGACTAGATCTCAGTATCATGTAATTATCAGCTCTCGTTCTCAACACTTTGTTTCTCCTAATGCAAGCAATAAGAATACTAGTTTGCTTTGTTTTGGTGGAGTGTATGCCACACATTTTTAGTTTGTTATTTTAGATTCAGTCTACTGAAACGATAGAGTGTGTGGGGCCTAGAGTTTAAAATGTTTGCGGTCAAATCTAGCACCAGACATTGATTATCTCTGTGAATCTGGTTGCCTCAGTTTCTTCAGTTGTAAAGATAATAATAGCAGCTATCTCCCAGAGTTGTGAGGATCAAATGAGATAATATATGTAAATTATAAAATTAGCACAGTACCTGGCACATAATAGGCATTTAAAAAATCTCACTCCCTTCTTTGCCATCCAATAAAATGTGGAGATCTTTTTTTTTCTTTATAAAGGAAGACTTTTATATCCACAATTTTAACTTCTTATATTTTCAAAATTCCTTTGGAGGTTTTTTAAAAAATATATAGAACTTCCTCTTTATACATATTACATTGTACTTTATTATATAAACCTTATTACTCTAGTCTCTCAATATGTTTTTGGATCGTGGCTCTTTCCATCTAGCATGTTAATTCACTTCCCTTGTCCTATGTCTTCTTCAGACTTTGCAAATATGATAACTATATCTTTAATTAAGACACTATAACTATGCTTACAATCACAGGCTCAAAGATAAATGCCTAGAGTATGAGAGATCCCTTTCTAAGCTAGCATCAAATAGCCATAAATGCCTATTCTTTGGGTTTAGTCATGTGAAAATTGTAGAGAAGGTAGTTGATAATTCAGAACTGAAATTGAGAGGAAAGACAGAGCTGGATTTATAAATCTTTCAGTCATCTTCAGAGATATGCTTAATTAATTCCAGGGGAAATTGTAGTGCCAGTAGAAAATATGATGAGAAAGGAACAAAAGAAGGCATGAGACAGAACTTGAGAATACAGCCAATTCATGACAGAAGATACAGCAAAAGAAATTAAAAAGGACCAGACTGAAGAACGAAGAGAAAGCAAGACTCTATTGGATTGAATCCACAGAACTGAATCCAGAGAAAATCTCCTCACTAAAAATTCTAAAACATATATGTATTGGTAAAGTTTCAATTTTAATACCATACCAAAACTTTTGCAGTCAGTGGGTATAAAAGACTTTAGCTATTAAGGAAAAATAATTTGAATAATTCAGGACCATCCACAACCATAAAGAATTCCATTAAAATGTTGACTTTCAAAAATTAAGCATGCTTAAATTATTACTCAAAAATAATGTGTCCTACATATATGAACTTTATGGTCAATGTTGGATGGGGATCTGGACCTTCATGAAAAGGGATTGGCACAATGTGTCGTGTAATGGATAAAGAGCTAAGCTTAGAGTCAGGAACACTTCTCTTTTGGAGTTCAAATCTGGCCTCAGACACTTAATAGCTATGTGATTCCTTGGCAGCTCACTGAACACTTTTTGCCTCAGCTTCCTCTCCTATAAAATGAAGTTGAGAAGGAAATGGCAAACCACTCCAATATCTTTGCCAAGAAAACCCCAAATGGGGTCATGAAGAGACTGAAAAATGACTCAACAACAACAATTCCAGAGATTAGAGAAATTTGACTTACAAATACTCTGAGAAACACAATAGAATAAGATTATCACTTATCAAGAAAAGTCTAAGAAATTAAGCAATTAAACAATTCTCTCATATTTAGAAAAGGAAATTGAAATGAATGGCAAAAGAAAAGAACAAAGAGATAATCAAGAAATAAAAAGGATATGAGGCAGAAAAGTTAATGTGACAAACACACGAATATGATTCAAATTGATATATGAACAAAATATAAAATATCATATTTAAAAAGTGGAAAAGTAGAGAGACTATCTTACACTACTATGGCTAGTAGTAAAATTCTTAACTAAACAAAGGAATAGATGATAATAAAAAATCCATATTATATAAAGTTAAAAAGGTTTTGCACAAGCAATATAAATTCAGTTAGAATTGGAAAGAAATTAGTGCAATGGAAAATATTTGTAGGAAATTTCTCTGATAAATGTTTGTTTTTTAAGATATCTAGGAAGCTGATAGAAAAATGTAAAAAAAAGTAGCAGAAATGTTACGCACATTTGGTTGTTACTCAAGGTTATAAAGACAGTGGTAACAAGTCAAATGGTAGAGACAGGAGATTGAATGAATTCATAAATGAATACACTAGTTTTACAAATAAAAAAGTAAAATATATCATGTCCTCAATGAGTTCACATTCTACTGGAGGGAGAAAAAGGATATGAAACGTTCCAGCTGAAAATCAGATGTAAAGATTTCATGATCTTTAGGGTGCAACAACAAAGCAGATGATAAATGTCTCTTCTTTAATTTCCATTTCTGATGTTCAACCATTTGAAACTGCTAAGAACTTTGGTGGTGAGAACTTTATTCTCTGAGTCTTCAGTAGCTATAGTTATAGAACATGCGAAAGTAATTGTCAGGTCACATCTCCAAAGGGATTTCCTAGGATGATGGCTCCAAGAATTGAGCTGGAGGTAGGACCAATAGTCTGGGGATACTGCCACTCTCAGGGCTCTTGGGGTTTAGCTGCCCATCAGTGGCTTAGCGACTAGTATAGGTGGTATTACAGAAGGTGGATCCCTTTTCCACCATGATATCTTCCCTCAATAATGACTGTAGGGCCCTGACTGAAAGCAGGGTCAGTGGTCTGAAGGGCACTGCTGTTCTCAAGCTTTTAGTTTCAGGGTCCTGGACTTTCTCCATTCTGAGGGAAGGTGAGTTGCCAGAAACAACAAGCTGTTTCCTGTCTCTCCTTCAGAAGGTCTTTTTGCTTCAGCTAGAGAGGCTTACCTGCCCATGGGTTATAGTTGGTTGGGAGTGCTGTGGTATTTCTCTATAGAAGTTGCTTCATTAGAAAATGGCTTAGAGACTGAGGAGGGCAGGTATTGGCTAAAGACAAGGGATCCTTACTGAAAGGAAGATTTAATGTAGCTTCTTAAAGTGACTAACTTAGTCCCTGAGGCAAAGGATTTTCCTTTGCTGGTGGTGAAGGCAAAATGTTAAAAAGGTTTAAAATATTCCACAAGATTTGACTTAAAATGTCAGGGTAAACTTCAGCTAATCCTCTGTAGTGTGTGGATTACTTCCCTGCAGGTGCAAATAAAATCAGCCATCGGAAGTAGTAATACCCACACCTTTATGGATTTACACAGGGACTTGTATCCAAAGAACATCCACTGAGCTAATTTCTCTCAGTTTACAAACCACATTTTGAGAATAAGTTAGATACTTTTGGAAACTATTAACTCCTTCCAGCCAAATCATTGTGTAAATTATGCACCAAATAGTAGCCATAATGGCTTGAAAGGCCTAACATAGTTTCAAAAACTATCAGAAAAATCCCTCTTAGCTTCTACTTTTCTTTCCAAATAAAAACTTTCTTCAATGTCCTTATGTAGGCATTTGCAGGGGGGGGAAATAAAACTCAATTCTAAGACTGAGGTACATGCTGTCCTAGTATTCCTTTTTCAAAATAGTTCTGATGAAACATCTTTCTTTTTGAAGCAACAAAATTGTACTCTTCCATCCCCACCTCCTGGGGTTCTCTACATCTTTCAGGATAGTATGGGTCAGGAGTAAGCCCACTCAGGATGCCTCTGGTCCAAATCATGTATCTAGGCTATGCCTTGCTTTAAATATTCATAAGGGCAATAGGTGTTTCAGTGGATAGTGTGCCAGATCTGAAATAAGGAAGACATTTTCCGGAGTCTAGCCTCAAATACTTATAAACTGTGTGGTCCTGGGAAAGTCACTTAACTGTATCTGCTCCAGTTTCCTCATCTGTAAAATGAGCTGGAGAAGGAAATAGCAAAACATTCTAGTATCTTTGCCATAAGAACCCCAAATGGGGTCACAGGAAATTGCACATGACTGAGAAATGACTGAATTGAAAGAGGGACACGTTTCACCTCAGAAGGTGACTTTGAGATCAAATAAGATAATATTAGTAAGTGCTTAGCACAGTGACTGGTACATAGTAGATTTCTCAATAAATACTGTTTCCTTTCCCCTTCTCTCCTCTCTCCAGTGTTTCTAATGCCTTTTTTTTAAACCCTTACCTTCCTCCTTAACCTTAATAAAATGTATTGGTTTCAAGGCAGAAGAGCAATAAGGGCTAGGCTATATGGTTTAAGTGACTTGCCCAGGGTCACACAGCTATGAAGTATCTGAGGTCAGATTTGAACCTAGGATCTCCTGTGTCTAAACTTGGCTCTCAATCCACTGAGCAATCCAGCTGCCCCCTCTAATGCCTTCTTGAAGTTTAATGAAGTTTCAAGAAAATGTCCATAGCTAAGTGACATTTACCATGTGAAGTTATTGGAAGTAAAAATACATAAAATTATTCGTAGGTACAAAACATCTCCAAAAGGAGTTATACTTTTTATTTAATTAATTAATTTAGAATATTTTTCATGGTTATAAGATCCACGTTCTTTCTCTCCCTTCCTTCCTCCCCACCCCCCATAGCCAGCATGCAATTGCACTGGGTTTTACAGGTGTCATTGATCAAGACCTATTTCCAAATTATTGATAAGGAATTCTATTTCTGTGTGGGAAAGAGGGAGAGCAGAGGAGAGACACCCTACCTGAACCATGATATGAGAAAAAGGTGAAAAAAATCATTTAATTTAGCTAGAAATAACGGTAGGAGAACCTTTTGTTGAATGGGACTAGGAAATACAAACAAACCTTCCAGATGCCTGACTGGCTCTTTGGTATATCAGCCAGCAAGAGTGGTGCTGAGAGGATTGGGCTACCTGGTTCTTGAAGTCCCTTATAACTCTAGACTTATGATCCTATTGGTTCACTAAGCCATAAGGCATGGAGCCCAGGATAGCCTCACACAAGGAGAGCAACAACACTTCCCTGCAGTAGTATCAGTAGTAACAGGCAGAAACAAGGTAGAGCTTTAGTTATTGATTGTTAAGGACAGCAATCTGGTGGAAATGCAGAAAATAGCTGCTTAGGAGTTGGAGAGCAGGGGCTGAGAGCAGAACTAACAAATAATGGCTGTGGAGGAGGAAAACAGTGGAAGCTTGAAGAAAATTTCTGGACAATGTCAAGGAACTACCAGAATTGAAGCCAAAAAATTGTAAGGAAAGCCACCTGTAAGGAAGAAGAACCATGAGAACTCAGGGAGGGGAAATTCTTCCATCTAGAACTCACAGCTGACTTCACTGACACCAAAATCCTTCCTCATCTCTGATTCTGAAGGAAACAAATCTCTAATATTTATTTCCTTCCCTCATTGGTATAAGATTCTTTGGGAGACTGTTCTTTTGCTTGTGAAATATGAGAATGATTTTTATTATATAACTTTCCTGGTTGTTTACTTTGTTATTTTGCTCTAAGTATGTGTATATATGTGTGTGTATATATATATATATATATAAGTATATAAAAGTGTATATATCTAAGTATGTGTTTATATACATAAATATATATATATATATGTATATATATATTTGTGGTTCCTACCCTATCTATTTGAGGTTCTTACTCTATCTATTGGTAAAGCTGGCCTAAGATAGAAGTTGAAGTAGCTTTTCTCACCAATATTGAAACCACATAACGTATGATGCCTCAGTTCAGTGAGGTACCTTTCACATTCAATCTAACAGATATTTATTGAGTTACTATGATGAGCAAAATTAGGGGTATTGAGATGGAAAGAAAGGGGTAGGGTTGGAGGGGAAGACTGGAGTACAGCCTAAAAGGATTAGCTAGTATCAGAGTTTTGGTCTTTGGAAGCTCTCAGTTTTCTCAATTCCCAGGGAATGAGTGCTCTATAAGGTGGGTTCCTCATATTTTTCCTTGAGATACTGATAATAGGGGTAATGGCCTTCACTTCTATCACCCCAAGATTCCTTTCTCCTGCTTTCCCATTAATTTCAAGTGTTTTCTAATTGTTGTTTAAAAAACCCAGAAAAGACTATTTGCAGAGAAGTATGATTTTTACTCACCACAGAAAACTCTTTTAGACTCTAACCCAGTATATTCTTATGAAAAGGAAACAAACGGATACATAGTCATAAGAATATCTCCCCAAGAGTCTAACTGGGAATTATCAGGAGAAAAAAATGGAGAACAGAGGAGAGGGGAAACTTATAAGATAATAACATTAGATAGATTCTTTATGCTCAAGGGTACCAAGTGTAAGGCAAAGGAAGAGGGAACAGGAGGATTCTAGGGAAAGATAAATATTTTTGAGGGGTAATAGGGAGGGAAGACTGAGAAAAAAGAAACAGGAGGGAAAAAAAGACTCATCCCTAAAATAAGAGAGACACAAATTGAAAAAAGCTGCAATATGGTGTAATAGAAACTATACTACTCATAGTCAGAATGCCTGAAGGCAAGTGCCTGTTCTAGCTATGGGCCACTTCACATCTTTGGACCTCAGTTTCTTGTCCTGTAAAAAGGGGGGATAAAAATTTCTGCAACTGTTTTGAACAAAGTAGTTTATGACTCTTGAAGCATCACAGAAATGTACATTGCCATGATGAGATTTATACCAAAGTCCTTTTTCCATGCTTCATTGTGGCATAGAGGGGTGAGATTGGGTTTTTATAAATTATGCTAGAAGAATCATGTTAGGGTCAACTAAAATATAACTGCCAAAATGATTTCCATAACATGTGGTTTGTCTATATCCCTTTCCATTATGTAATCCAGAATATGTTTACTATTTCAAACTTATTTAACCACAGATACTATCCTTCCATTGTGAATGAATTGGCATTGCTTATTGGAAAATACATCAGGGGAAAGTTACAAACTCCTTAAGCAAAATACACTCTTGTCTTTTCACCAAAGAACAAGATTCAAGGTCTTTTTCTTTGGCAATGTTTGAATGATTTGAAGGTAAAAGATTCTTTATGATACTTAAGTTCATATTGATTCTTTATTTTCCTGCTTAACTATGGGATTTATTGCTTTCCACAATTTTGCCTTACACCCTTAAACTACTAGGATGACCTCTCACTATCTTCAAAATTATATTTTCATAGAAAATGCTCATTTAGCCCAAGTTATTTTATTTTTTTGCAACACCTTTATTCCTGGGATTAGAGAAAATGGGCTTCTGTACCCTGAACTGGAATAAGAAAGATAAACATTCAAGATCCTATAGTTGCCATCCCATTTAGGAAATTATAACACTAGAATTTCTACCATCAATGGCAACTGTAAGAGATGGAACCTTCTTCTATATAAAGGGAATTTCAATGAACCATTTTTGGTACTGATACATGATTTGTGACTTGTGCTGCCATCAGTTCATCTGGGAGTTGACAGACTCATGAGCCATCTTGGTGGTACTGCAACTCTAATGAGTCATCTGAAGAGTTTCCTCCTTCTGACTGAACTGAAAATGTAGACCTCTGCACTATCCAAAAAGTAACCAGAGATCTAACCTAAGAACCTTGCCCATGGAGCCATATCACTTCATCTCCAGCTCAGCAAGACATCTGCTGGTTATAAATCCTATCTTTCAATAAAACTCATCAGGATATTAAGTTCTATGAGTAGGCTATTTCTTTCTTTTCTGGTGTAACAACTAATTTTAAAAAAGGTCAGTCATTTAGAGGACAATTATTACTATTATTTTTAAACCCTTACTTTCTAACTTAAAATCAATATTATGTATTAGTTCCAAGGCAGAATGGGAAGAGCCAGGCAATGGGAATTGTGACTTGCCCAGAGTCATACAGCTAGGGAGTGTCTGAGTCCAGATGTGAATCCAGGATCTCTTGTCTTTAGGTTTGGCTCTCAATCCACTGAGCCACCTAGCTGACAATTATTGCTAAATCTAGGTCATGATGCATTCCCCTTTTCAATTATTTCTCTGGTCCCTAAATAAGGTCAGTTCAGGAGCCTAAGCTCTGGCCTATTGTACTATTCTGGGAAGATTGAGTATAGGTCTTCTAAAGAACTGCATATTTGTCATCTGAGGACAAATTAATTAAGTAAAGAAATATTTATTATAAGAGTCTCACAAGAATGAATTTTTCAGCCACAGAAACTCAAATAGAAAGTATATGATTTGTACTGGCAGAGGAATTAATGCCAACTTCAAAAAAAAAAAAAACAAAAAACACACAAATCTTTGAAATACTGAAGTAAAAATAAGGAAGATAAATGGTAAACCAAGGAGAAAAGAAGAACAATTAAGAAACACATTTTCATAAATGTGTACATTTTCTACAAGGTACCCTAAACATTCTTGCTGAAATTTTTTTCATACCTTTATTATACTAAATAGAGCTAATTTTTTTTCTGAATGGTAAATCCTATTCCAACATTTCCCAGAAATGTTATACTTTAAGGGAAGTCATTCTGGTTAAATATGACCTTTGTAAAAGAAAAGCTGAAAATATTTGGGGGGAATCATGACTCAACTACCCTAGATTGAGAATTCTATGGTTACTACAATGCAGACAAAAACTGCTGGACCCAGCTTTTGGTGCTGAAACCTGTGTAGAAGACTTTCTAGCCTTCAGTTTCCCTTTTCACATTTGTTAAGCCATCACATTGATTAAGTGCCTACTGTGTGCCAAGCAATGTGCTGAGTTCTGATCTTTGATATCTTTTGAAGTGATCTCTATTAAAGTAATAAATTTTCCAGAGCACCTTAAAAGGGACACTGATCCAAGTACACAGGGAAGTGTGAAAGGAATTATAAAAATAGAATGAACAAAGGATTGCATACATATGGATAAAATCAATGAAACCAGATGGAGGTAGGAAAAAAGAAAAGCAGGTTAGAAGTATCACAAGAACCTTTTAAGATCCTTTTAAAGAAAACATAGCATTGCCCCAACTCCCTTTGTTTGAAGCAAGCTAACATCCCCACTGTCACCTCTAAAATTGGAATTAGTTTAACATCCTTTGGTCACAGCAAGTTTTATTGAATGATTTACTTTGGCTCTATTGACCAACACAATATGGTGCTATTATTTTAGAATTTCAGAATTCAGGACTTAGAGAGGATGTTATACAATGAAAGACTGTAAAATTAAAATTCCAGTGTGTTCCTTGTGTCCCAAATAATATTCCTCATAAAGTATAATTTACTCTTAGGGAATAATAATATATTGCCACTTCATAAAGGACTTTAAAATATCTAATTTAACCATTTAATTTTATCAATCTATACTCTTCTGCTTTAGGCACTGGATAACCCCTCCCTCTCATTTAGACAGTGAGCCAACTTAAAAAAAATAATTACCTATTATGTATTAAGAACT
This sequence comes from Monodelphis domestica, assembly GCF_027887165.1. Classification (NCBI taxonomy): domain Eukaryota; kingdom Metazoa; phylum Chordata; class Mammalia; order Didelphimorphia; family Didelphidae; genus Monodelphis; species Monodelphis domestica. The sequence continues at coordinate 119,339,426 of NC_077231.1, forward strand.
GATAATGCAAAGAAAGACAAAAGACCATCCCAGTTCACAAAAATGCATACAGTCTAATAGGAAGACAACATGCAAAGAAACACGTATGAATGTGTGGTTTGCTTTTAGCTAAGAATTGAAGGAAGTCAGATATAAAGGTCAACCAATGAAGACTCGGTATGGGGAAATGGAAGGTAATGCACAAGCAATAGCTTTCTCATCTAAAACTAAAACTAGCAAGATAATGTTTATACTTATGATAGGAATAAAGTGGGGATGGGGAGATCAAACTTTAATTTTCTTTTCCATTCTTCTGCTTACCCTCATGACAGTCTCACACTAGTGCCACAGCCCTCTTCACATCCTGTAGGAGAAGATTTCTGATTCTCAAGTTTTACTTAGCCTGCCCAACACCTTAGAACATGCTGATGTTTAGTCTTTGACATAATGGGAAAGTTACTAAACTTTGAATAGGAGTTCTATGTTTTAATTCAGCCCTGATGCTTCATTTAAAGGCTATGCTTCTATGATTTCTAATTCTTTACTGCAAAGGCTCTGTTCATATTTTTTTTACAGCAGTGCAGTCCATTTGTCAAATGTCTACAAGCATCTAAAAATAATTCATATGATTTGCATAGGATTTACATAGGAAATGGAAATTGATTAGTCTTATGACTTCTCCCTTGATCCTCAATTTCCTGCACTTTTTATCCAATATGTTCCAATTTCTTGTCATTATAGTGACTCTTGATCTGACCCTGGGCAAGCCCAAAGTAGAAAAATTTCTAGTCTGAGTATGTCTAAAGTCTTAGATATATTTCATGACAACCTATAAGCTAAAACATCCATTGAGGAAAATGTTATCCTTAGGGATTCTGGTAGCCCAGTATGAATGAGGAAATACTGAAAATTTCTGAAGCCTCTAGCTCCACAGTTAAGATAAAATTTTAAACAATATAATATAATAAAATAATGAGAAAATCAAATGCCTCCAACTACCTATGTGAAAAGAATGGATATTTTATTATCTCTCTAAATGAAATATCTGAAAAAAACCTTATGAAGCCAATACTATCTACCAAGTATGTTTACTGCTACATAGATCAATAACTTATAGCCAAAGAAAGTGGGGATTTTTTAAAGGCCAGCAGAGAAAATGCCCATTTACAAATATTTAGTTTAATTAACCAGCCAATTCAGGTGAGGATACAAAACGTGAATGTTTACTGCAGCCTGTTAGAAAGAATTCATTAAAAGCAAAACAACCCTTTCCCTGGTTTGGGTCTTATTTTCCAGAAGAAAAAATGCTAGAATTCACTTACTTTCTTAATTTACTAATAAGGAGCATTTCCCAAACTTAACTAGAACCATTAGGGAAGGAGACTGAAAGAAAACTAAAGTGTTGATCCAGAGTAATTAAAGATTCCAATGTAGTTGTGACTATTAAATAATGACAACTGTCTCAATTCCAATAAAGAAATATGTCCTAAGGTTCCAAAGAGTTGTAAAAGATGTAAACTTAAGTAAAACTGAAACATGAATTACACACCTACAAACATTTAATAATACTGGAGTTGTTTCTGCCTCTCCATGAAAGGGAACAAAGAATTTGATCAACTAATTGTCATTTAGTCAATTAAAAAAGCTTAATATTTTTGTTATAATTATAGATCTAATTAATATCTAAAATAATATAAATATATTTTCTTTTGTTTTGTTCTAGGTATTACTTCAATTTTCTTTTTCACTTTGCTTACTGAAAGTGATACTTTCAATGTCCTAAAGGAACTTGACCCCTAAGGACCTTTCTAACTTGGATTCTATGATTCCTTTTGTTTTTCATTCTAAATTTGCCTATATGAATTATAATGGTGGTGGCTCTTGGGCTGCCCAAGGCTATCTTGATTCTAAGTTGAAATGTACTACATGAAGTATTTACTTAATTGCTGAAATAACTGTTTTTCAAGAATGGTTATTGTTGGTGGGGAATTCATTAGGATATTCAGCTTGGTTATTTATATAATTGACTTATTTTAAAGGATATCAATCAAGGATTAAGAAGTAACTGATCATCATCAGCTAGGATTTTGATGTTTATACATTTATAGATCAGAGAAGCCTCATGGGAATAGTGGGTAGTGTTTCCTATACTAATGTAATCGCAAGCCTAGATCCCCTTCCACAACAAATATTAGAAACTTGTATTTAATCTATCATGGATATGAGCTTGTAAATTGGAGAAAATAAAAAAAACTTTGGTTTTCTGGGAGAAAAAAAGTCTTTTTCTAATTGGATAACTCACTGCTCCAAAGAAGTTGAATTACTTTGGGGGGGGGGGATGTGCCTGATAAAGGAAGTATTTGACTGACCATAAACATAGTCTTAAGAATGTTATTGGACTTGGAATCAGAAAATCTAGTTTCATGTGCAGCTGTGTGGACCTGGGCAAGTCACTTAACATCTCCTGTTTTCTTTTCATCTGTAAAATTATATATATATATATATATATATATATATATATATATATATATAAAACCTAGAGGAACCTCTGGAGATTCTTGAGTAGAGGAATGACATGATAAGTTGAGCTTCCAGGTGACTGTTTTGGCAGTCATGAGAAGGATTAGTTTGGAGAAGGGCAAGACTAACAGCCAAAAATGTTGTGGTAATAATTCAGATGAAAGCTGATTAGGGTATCAACTAAGATAGTGACCATGTGAGCGAAGAAAAGGGAACAGAGGTAGATTGTGTTGTCAACACTGAAGTAACTAGGCTTGACAAATGACTGGCTGTGTGTATATTAGAAAAATGGAAGTCAAGGATGATGCTAAAGTTGTAAATCTGGGACACTGCTAAGTGATAGCTACTTTATAAAAAAAAAAAAAAAGTGATATTTGGGGGAAGAGTCAGAGTGAATGGAAGAATGGGTTCAGTTTTGGATAAGTTGAGCCTGAGATGCCTATGGGACATTTGATTAGAGCTGTTCAACAGGTAGTGATTGATAAAGAAATGGAACTAAAAAGAGACTAAGGATCATTATTTAGATCAGTGAGTTATTTGCATAGAGATATCTATTGAATCCAAAGTAGCTGATTAAATCATTCTTGAACAGATTCTTGAGACTTGCTTTCAGAAGAATTTTGACACTTTGGTGCTGCCATACAAATTAGCACAACACATACAATAGATCATTAATCAATATTTTTGTTATAATTTGTTGCTAAGTTGTAAAGTTAAATTTACATCACTTTCATAATTTCTATGATCCAGTAGTGCTTAACAAAATAAAAAAAAAGCCTATGTACTTAAGTGGGAAAACCAATGGGATTAAAAAAAACAATAATTGCAACTATACTCTAAGATCCATATTTGTTCTTCCTTCCTTTAATCTTTAAATAGAAACACCTTTAAGTAACAAGTTCTATTCAGTTAAATTTATCACCTGTAAAGTTAATGATTTAGCAGTGCCAAACAACTATGCTTACAAGATACATTAGGTGCATAATAAGTGTAGAGCTGAATTTAACTGGAAAAAAAAAGTCTATTTTGAATCATGGAAGATTCACACACATAACACACACACACACACACACACACACACACACACACACACACACACACACAAAGGTAAAGGAAGTCATCCCAGTCCTTTAGGAGCTTAGGAAATTTGTTTAACATAAGAAGACAAGCACATAATAAGGCTGTATGTGATAAGAATAAAATAAGTGATGAAGGCAAATAAGCACATTGAGAGTACAGAGAAGGGAAACCACTAAGGCTGAGGGGCAGTCAAGAGAAAGGCTCATGGAGGGAATGGAACTGGAGATGGGCCTTGAAAGATGGAAGAAGTTTATACAAGAAGTCCTCTGGTTCCATTTTTTTGCCTCTGGAATGAGAGATTGACCAAGGCCCTTCTCTCCTCTCATCTCTACTCTACTAATTATACCTTTGTCTGGTTTTTCTTCTTACCTCCATTAGTTGCACAATAGTGGTGATTTATCTTCCCGATTTCCTCATATACAAGAGAAAAACATCTTTTTATGTGGTCAAAGGAGAGAACCTACTTTCAAGAGTAGAAATGCAAACTACGTATAGGGATGTGAAAAAATGTTCTAAATCACTAATAAGAGGAATGTAGAATAAAATAACTCTTTCATCTCAGATCATAAAATTGACAGATTTATTTTTTGGGGGTGGGGGCTGTCGCTGGGGTTGGGGGGGCAAGGTTAGGGAGTTTCTGGATATGAGTTTCACTGATATAAGGAATTCCCAGAGAAGAAACTCCTGTCAGTACAGGCTGGCAATTATTGTGCAACTTGCCTGAGGAGACTGAGAAGTTAAGTGACTTATTCATAGTCATGCAGACAATATGTGTCAGAAGCAGGACTTGAACAAGATCTTTTTTCTTTACTTGAAACCAGCTATTACTATGCCAAACTACCTCTTCCTTTATACCAATGCAGATCTGTAACTCAGATGTAAATTATAGTCACAGAGAATACTTTAGAATATCAAGAAAACCCAAGGTCACATAGGTAGTGCTTATAAGAAGCTAGACTAGGAACCAGGTCTTCATAACTCCAAAACTATCTCAATCCACCAGGTCTCAAAGACTTTTAACAATAATAGAGAAAGGGAATGGCTAAGTGGCTCAGTGGATTGAGAGCCAGAATTAGAGAGGGGAGGTCTTAAGTTCAAATCTGACCTCAGACACTTTCTAGCTTTGTGGACAAGTCACCCAGCCCTTATCTATCTTCTGCCTTGGAACCAATACATAGAGTTGATTCTAAGACAGAAGGTAAGGGTTATTTTTTTTAAGTGATGGAGATGGTTTTAGCCCCGAGTTACTGAGATTCAAGATCCCAGATACTGGTGCTTAGATACTAATGTTATGCCATTAATAGGATAATAAAGACTTAGGAATACTTTTAAGCAGACCATGAGCTAGAGAGTTAACAGAACCATGAAGAAAACATAGTTCAGGAGAGTACTGTTTATTTAATTAGAACAATGCCTTTGAGGAAGGTACTTTTCCCCAAGTTTGGAGGTACATACCCACACCCCACCAATATCTACAGGGTCAATGTTATAGGGATGATGGGAAGACACTATTGGTGGGTCAAGGAATTGGTCTAAACACACTGAAAACTAATTTGGAATTACAATAATAACTCACTTGAAAAATCTGAATTTAATTCCTGCCTCAGATACTTAGTAGCTATGTGATCCTAAGAAAGTAATTAAAATTCTTTGCATCTTTCTTCATCTATAGAATGGGGACCATAATAATATCTACTTCACAGTGTTTTAAGATTCCAATGAATTGCCATACATAATATGTTTTTCAAAACTTAAAGAGTTATATAAATGCTAGTTATTATTGTTTTTATCTCATAAGAAATGATAAACATGAAGAATCAGAAACTTGGGAAGAATTTTATAAACTGAGATGCAGCAAGATAATTAGAACAAGGAAATAGTGTAATAAAACAACAACAAAAGACATTTTAAAAGAGCTGAATTTAGATTAATTTTAATGTTGGTATTTCTTCTGCTAGCTTAGAGGTTTGTCTTACCTGTGAGACAGCAACATTTTTCTTAGTTTTATTTAAGTTTTTTTCTCTCTCTTTTTACAGGGAAGGGTTCAATTACTGTGTGTGGAAGGAATGGAAATCACTATGATATAAAAAAAAAATTTAAGGCACCAATAATTTTAATAGATCATATTTCCTGTGCTTACTGGTGTCCTCCTCAGCCTCTTGTTTTTTTCCTGGAGCTCCCAATGCCATGTCAGATTTAGGGCCTATAAATTGTGCCCCGGGGCAGTACAATTCATCCTGAGCAACAGCAGTAATTGAGAGCATGGTGCCTATGGCAAGAGTCCAATATTCAGCAAATGATATAAGGGAGGAGTTAGACTGGACTACAAAAGGAAATAGTTTTCCCTCCCTCCAATTTTCTTGTGTCAGACAAAAACTTATTGATCAATGTCAATGCTTAGAGGCTGGTTTAATATCTGTACCCATTAGAAGAGTTTGAGTTTCACTTCAAATATTTGATGCTCAGAGAGAGCTCAGAGTAAGGTAGAACACCAGCTGTTTTACTATGCATGAATATTTGCTCCCTATTCGTCCGGGGCTGAATCCTGAGAAGTTTTCAAATAAAGAATGAAGATGAAGGGAAGAAAATCTTCACACTGAAGAAAGCTGAATGGTCGGAAACAGTGATGCTCAAGTAGAATGGGAAGGGCAAAAGCTGTGCTTTTTTTTGTTTTCCAGAAGAAAGGAAAATCAATGCAGTATCTTTTAGAGCTCTGTTTTGGTGACAGAAAGGATAGCTATCTAATCTCTCCTCCTCCCTGCACTGCTGTCACCTTACCAAACACCATTTCACTAGCTGGCAGCAGAATCAAGGAATCGCACCTATCTAGAATTACATTCTCCTAATAGCCCATGAAGATAATTTTCTACTTGGAGTTAACAGCTAGTTATAAACATACAGAACTAATGGCAGACACAATGTATGGAATGTGTCTTGATTTGTAATCAGAGCATGTTCATTTGACTCCAAACCCCTCATTTGTTACATGTATGGCCTTGGGGTTAAACTTAAATTCTCTGAATCAGTATTCTTAGCTATAAATCAAGAATCTTAGACTACAATGGCCCTCTGCCTGGCTGGCTTTTTAAGGTATTCATAGAGGAGAATGATATAGTGATATCTAGACCAATGAAGCATAATCACCAAATTTGCAAATTAAGGAGCTATACTTTTGAATGCCTATCTTATCATTTGCTATTATTGGTAATATTTTTGCTTAGAATTAGGTTGGTGGCCATGACTACATGAAAATGTACTTGAAGTTTCTGGACTCTTAATCTGCCCCCCCCTAAATGTATTAGTGAAGAAATTTCAAAGAAGAGAACCAGCTGATACTTTCAAGTGATGGTACCAGCATTAGTTTTGCCCTAACTGTGATCTTAATAATCTAGTTTAGGCACTCCCTCCAGATCATAACCTATTCATCTCTTGTCATTTTATGCAATTCCTTTCAGTAATCTCTCTAATTTTCTCCACAAGGGAAGTCCTAGAGATTTTCCTCTAGATCCCTGAGCAATGTATGGATATCAATGAAGTATGTGCATTCTCCACCAATTATCCTTTCTCTTATAAACTGATAAGTCATACTTTTCTTCCAGCAATATACCTCTCCACAGATACCTTTTTATACCGATTAATAAATGCAATATAATCATACCCACTATGCTCCCTTCTATTTTCTTTTGTGTGACCTGCAAGTTTTTTTTTTCCCCTCAGAGACTATCCCCAGAAGATGACTAATAGTAAAAAGATGATCTTTGGTTTGAGAGGGGAATTTGGAACAATTAAATCACTACATAATACTATCAAAACATTTTTCCACTTTATTCTCAGCATGTTGCTCATTCAGTGTCTTGTCAAGCAACCTAGTCACATAGGAGCAATTTATGGCTTGCCCATTCAACTGAACATCATAGTCTGCACAATAGTCATTTATCATATGTTTGGCTTTTCCAGCGTGCATAATAAGTTCATACTCTTTTAAACTAATATGGTTCTCATTCTAAAAGCTCTGCCATTTTCAGGGACTTGATACAATCAATAAAATATCAGTAACAAAGAAAAAGATCCTGGAAGATCTCACCACCTAAAAGGCATCCTGCTCCCACTTGTATGCTACCCCTGGACAAATATAAAACACCTTTACTGATCCTATATATGCCTCCCTCTGTTGTGACTCATTTGATAATAATAAGAAAGTCACCAAAAAGTAACATCTTTTAAAGAGTCCTGAATTATTTTGCCATATGAATGGGAGACTTTTTGATGAAGGACAGAAGTTTGTTCTATACAGTAAATATTATTTTAAATTACAATATACCAAAAGGAAGTGAACAATCATTTATTAAGCACATACTCTGTGCCTGGCCCTGTGATACTACAAATACTATGACTCTCAGAGGTGGGTACTGTTATTATCATCAATCCCCTTTTACAGGCAAGAAAACTAAGGCAAAAAAAAAAGTTTAGCCATTCACTCAGGGTCTCACAGGTAGTAAATATCTGAGGCTGGATTTGAACTTGGATCCTTTTGACTCCAAAACTAAATACCCTATCTGCTCTATCACCTAGTTGCCTCTAAAATGGAATTGCATGTTCTCTATATATTTCAATCAAATGTATAATGGGAACTATATGATGGAGTCTGCTGTAAAGGATTGTTTGTAAAAGTCTGTTTTTTCACATTTCATACTTTTATCTAGTAATCTTTGATGTGAGTATAGCTTATTTTCACACATACATACACTTTAGCGATGGAAAATAGGCACATGGCTCAATTCTCATTGATATTCTCTCAAATAAGGTCTTACTTCAATTAGCAGTTATCTTTCATAAAATAATGATAAGCAGAGCCCATTTTAATGAATCTGTTGGTTCTTCTTTTCTTTTCCCTTACAGGGTTGGTAGGAATGCCAAACAAGAGGTGAAAATTATCAAGACTGTAGAAAATTGTAATAATGAATGTATATTGTCATAATAGATGCCCATTATGTCAGACTAAACACTAATAGATAATATGAATCAAGAACAATTAAGTAAATTCATAATTTAGGTTTTGATACATGGTTCTTTTGTGAAACAATTACTTAAAAATAATTCTGACTTCATTAAAGTCTTTTGTGGACATTAGTAAATAAATATGTAATCAAATTTCCAGAAAACTTGTACTGAATTATGTTAACATAAAAAAATGGTACAATTATTTTTTTCCCTAGAATGGCATATATATTTAAAGGACAATAGTTCACCCAAGCTAGTAATTTTTTTGAGATATTAGGAAGCTAAACTGAACACTGATTTATGATTTTACTAACTTTTCCTTCCTTTTGTGAACATCATTTCTTTAATATAAATATAAATATAATAGTCTAAATATAGCATAAATATAATAGCCTAAAACAGCATAAATATAATAGTCTAAAATACCTGAAAATTCCTTTCTACTTCCCCTTCCATCAACACCTCAAGTAACAAATGCATATGTATCTCACCAAAATGTTTAGTTAATCCAAAGCCAGTGCTGGTTAAAAATTTCAGCTAAGATGGTGTCACTGACCTGTAACTAAGTGTGCATGTCTGAGTGGCAAGGGAAACTTCAAAGAAACTAGATTAGACTTATCATTCAAGTGGAAAGCTTGCTTTCTTTTCTCTCAATAGACAGCTGTCACCCCATCACTGCCCCAGATGGTGGGAGTTTTGCAGTCAATGACCTGAGCCAAAGAAGATGTAGGGCAGAGCCAAGGTCCACTAAGAAGATATGAGATGTTTCAAAAGCTCATCACCACAGGTTTCCAACACACCAGAGACACATTTCCAGACAGAGAAATCACCCTTAATTCTACATCCTCTGCTGCAATTCAAAAGGCAGCTTGAGAAAAAAAAATACTGGAAAAAATGCTTTGAGTTATCCCACTATAGTTGTATAAATCAATAATACTTTCAGCAGACAGAGTCTACTTAGTGATTTTTCTTTAAGAAATACGTTTCAGTACATGAAATATATGGAAGCAGAAATGTTTGAAGGTGGGCTCTGAAGGACACAGGCAAGAGTGTTTTGCAATCCCTGACTGTTAGGATGTGACAGCTGGGGACAGACTTTATAGTCCCAGAACAATCAATGATGGATAATACCCTGTGTCAGACATTTAAATTCTGGGCCTTCCAGCAAAAAATGAATGGATGAATGAACAAAGGAAGGAGAAACCAACCAACCAGATAAATAAATAGATAAACAGATAAGTAAATAAAACAAACAGATTAGAAGGATAAAGGTTGTCTCTTTTTGTAGAATATGTTCATTCCTCACTGCCTTGAAATTTATAGGTCTAAAACCAACGTAGAACCTGAAACTTTCAAATAAAAGCCGATTAGTTGGCATAAAGAGGAGTGAGGCATCCAAATTATCTATAGTGATGTACACCTCCAGTGACAATAGCATTATCTTATCAAAATTAACTATGAAGGAAAACAGTGATCATAAATGTTGGGTATATATTTATAAATTGGGTGTATGAACATATAAATTGGGGATTTATTCTACAGTGAGTAAAGCATAGATGCTGGGAGTTAAGGGAATTTTTCATAAGAGGAAATATTTAAGAAATAACTTTTTTTCTCTCTTTACTCTCCTATTAGAGATCAGGAACACTGCCAAAGGATAGAGTTGTGGGCATGTGAAGGCCAGGTAACAGCTCTAACATATCTCTTCCACTTTTAATCTCTATTGCTTTTTATATTTCCCTATTTCATTTTTTAACCTTTTCCTATCCATACTAGATCCCTATTCCCTTTTCCCACTCTAACTGTATTTTTCTCCTTTATCTTCTTGATCATTAATACTAATGTATGATCCCCATCTCCAACTTACTTCTGTCAGATAAGAGCTAAACTGCACTGTAGCCAGGAGAAAGAAGACATTCAGCTTTTTCAATTTACCCTTTATGTTCTATGAAAGGAGAATGGACAAACACAGAGAATACAACAATGAACATTCAACTAATAATTCAAGGAAAATTTAGGGTACAATATGTCTTGATTTCCAGAGTGACAGCAACTTCCTTGCTAAAAGCTAGTGTGGTGAATGGGATAGTTAAGGAGGACTACTGAGGACCCAACTGAGACTCTGGAACAAAAATTTATAATGATCTGGTCAGCATGTTTTCGTGATTTTCTTTTGCTCCATTCAGCAGTAAATGAATAGGATTGAAGGCAGCAGCTGTTGGGAATAATCCAAGATTTGGGTTTGCAGTGCTTGATTGGGTGATAGAACATAAGAACAAGAGGTTCCATTTGGGGAAATAGTGTAGACTTGAATCAATTAACCAAAGAGTGAAAATAGGGAAGGGAGAAGAGTTCAAACTTCCAAGTTGATGTCCAGGAAAAGAAATGAGGAACTGAGGGACCTAAAATCATATATGAGTCAAAGGACAATGTTAAGGATCAGAATAAAGAGGAAAAGATGGAGTTCTAAAAAAATTACATCAGGTAACCAATAGGATATAATGGAATTTCTCATTCAATTGGACCTGACTTCCTGAAGTTTGGCAGTTTCACTCCATCAAATATCTTTCAAAGCCTTTTCACACATAGTCTAAAGCTTGTTCTTGATTGAGATGGGCATCAACAACAAAGCTAAAATGGGATGGGATGGTTTTGACTCTACTCTTAGTTTTTTAGCATTTTAAAAACTTTAATGTTAAACATCTAAAAAGCATTTTCATACAAATATCACTAAACAAAGATTCTATAGGAAACTATGAATCTCCCTCAAATATCCCTTGTTTTAAGTGTATACATATGTGTGTGTATAACTTTCAAAACCATCATGCTGTCTATTTCCTTCTGAATATCTATATTTTCTTTGTGAATGAAAAAAAATTAAGGGCCCTCTTTCTCATGATAATCATTGCTAACTCCCCCATATTCCTTAATACATCAAATTGAAATTCAAGAGAAACAAAGAAAAAAAAATTGTAACAAATAAGTATAGTCAAGGAAAATGAATATTCAAAGTGTCATGACCAAAAATGTATAGATATACATTCCTGCATCATATCTCCATGGAGTCATTGGCTTTTTATCTGTTCATTTTCACTTTTGAGGAGCTTGGTTCTTGGTCAAGGGTCTGTACCTCTTATGCCTAACTATTAATTCTTTTTCTAATTCTTTCTGTCATAATTCTTGTTTCTTTTCCAACTCTTTCCTCTATTGCTTTCATTTCACTGATTAAAAAAAAACATTTAATTCTTACTTCATCTCTTTCAGAATACTAATAGAATATATGCCAATTCTATGATTTTTAGTTTGAGACTTTGCCTATGGATATTTAATGGATATTGGTTTCTTCTGGCTTTGTTTCTTGAATGTATCTACCACCATAATAATTGGATTGTTTGTTTGTTTGTTTGTTTGTTTTTATGTGGTGAGATATTTTTGTTCATTTGCTAATTCTTCCAGCCTACTTCCTGATTTTGAACTTAATATTAGGGCCAAGATCTATGCATTTCTGGAGGAAAATCTGGGCTGGTCTTATTGCTCCTTTTTAAGAGGTATTGAGTGTTGTATTGTTCTAAGATATTAATGACAGCTAAGCCTGGAGACCTGCAAATTTTGGAGCTCCCAACATGGTCTGATTTAGGCTATCTAGGTCTGATTTAGGTCTGATTGCTATCCTGGCCTGAGTTTTGCAATTTCCTGGCCAAGGTTTTGGTCTGAGAAATAGTAGAATATTGTTGAATTTAGTTACCTTCAGTCAGGTAGAAAACTAAATTGGTTCTGAGGCATAAAACTCCATAAAACTTCCCCTTGGTTGAGGATTTCTATCCTAGTTATTCTTCTGCATGCTTCAGACTGTATTAGAAAGAAACTAGAAATGAGACCTGGGATTTGAGCCATACTGCTGCTGCTTGCTTCTGAACTACCTCCTCTTCAATTACACAGTCCAGAGCCTTCCAATGATCCTTGTCTCTAGGCACTTGCCCCTTTACAAGCCACCTTGGATCTGTGACTGCCATTTGGCATTTACCCCTGTTGAAATGTCTCAGTAAAGGTCTGGTAATACCTAAAATATATGAATCTAGAGATTTTCTCTGCCCTAGTGCATAGTTTCTCTCTGAGTTTGGAATGCCCCATGTCTCCTGGCCAGACCCAATTCCAGTGTCCATAGACCTTTCTTGATGACCTGTGCTCACAAAATGATTCACTGTGACTTTTTCCTTGGATTTTCTCATGAGAATTCAGTCAAATGCATTTTCTAGATCTGTTTTTATGAGTTTGAAAGGGAAGCTCATTGTATTTCTTCCTACTACTCCATCATTTTGACTCCAACTAGAATACAGTAATAGAAGATCTCTTATTTTTTTACTGGAAGCTAAGAGGTCATAGGTAATATTAAATTTAATTCCTTGAACTACTTCCTTCTGGATTTTTGTACTATTTCTTTCCTTGATAGGGATATCTGGGTTTCAAATATGGCATTATTGGGACTTTTCCATTTTATAGCTTTATTTTGTCTCCTAATACTATTAGATGTAGTCAATGTCTAATAGATATTGATGGGTTTTTTTTTGAAAGATAGTGTTCAGGCTTTTTAAAAAATTTCCAATTTTCATGAAATCCATTCATTCATTCCACACTCCAGGCATAAAATTATTTATTAATAGAGGTATGTGATCTATTGATAAAGGATTGATAAGTTACATGTAACCTGTATGTGGAAAGACATCAAATAATGTCTTCAAACAACTTTTTATAACAAGATTGTGTCTTACTTCAGATCAGCCAGATAACTCTTCATTTGGACCAGTTCTAATTGGTGGATAATTTTGAAAGAGGAAGTAAACCCCAAAATGCTTAAATTCTCTTTCCTTGATCTGTTTTTCTGGGTCAGTTCATTTTCATATCAAACACCTTCATTTTCTCCCTTTTTGTCAATCCTTTGATCTTATTCTGATATTTCTTTCCATCTTCAAATCATTGATTTTTATTTTGTGTAGTTTTCAGGGAGTCCATTTCTAAGAATAAGTTTACCACTTTTTATTTAAAGCTAATTATTATCCTCCCAATCATTTCCTTAAAGACTTTTATTTCATTTCTCCTTTTTTTCTTTTTCATTTCTTCTAAGTACTAATACAGCTCTTAATAGAAAATTCATGGTTTAGAGTTTTGAGGTTGCTTTGTTGTTTATTTTTGAGTCTCTGCTTTTAGTTGGTATATAGTTACTTGATCCTTCTTTTGGGGGATCTCTGTTATTCATACTGATCAGAGTTATTTTGGCTTTCGCATCTCTCCACCTTTAGCTCCTCAACAAGAGCTTTATATCAAATATAAGATCTGTCATGATTGGGCTTTAGATGAGGTATATCCCTTAGGTACTTGCCCTAACTTCAAACTCACATGGTTAGCCCTTATTGGATTTTAAAGTTTGAAGTGCTATATCTTCAGTACCTTTTCTAGTATTTCAGGACAGAGAGTAAGGGACTTCAAATGCTCTGGGCCTAGGCTATTCTGATTTGAGTCCCATTGTCTAATGCCTGCTTTTGCTTCTGGGATTTCCAAGGTCCCCAACCTGGGGCTTTCAGTACATCCTCAGACTTTCTTATGAGAGCCCTCCAGTCTCATTGCCTTAAGACTCAGAACATTACAGACTATAAGGATCCCTGTCTTATCCCTATTTGGGTTGGGAAGCTAATCTGCATTGGTGTTGACTTTTTTAAACTTAGTTTTCTTATTAACTGAGCCCTTATGGCTAACTCTTTTGGGTAGTTCTGGAATAGAAGAAGTCTCTTATGCTAGTTTCTCTCTTATCTTTTTCATCATTAATTAATCAGGTACAAACTTTAGGGTTTTATTGGAACATGGGTAGTATGACTTTTATTCAGTCAGACATCTTGTTAAAATTTTCCCACTCATATATGAATTGATAACTTTAATTCTCTTCTCAGTTGTTATCCTTGATGACCTCTCTATTGCATTTGACACTTGATAATTTTTACTCTTTGAGTACATACTCTGGGTTTTTATGACAAATGTTTTCTCTTAGTTCTTTTCTGATCTTTGGGAGAACTTTGTCTTCTTCGGTTTATATCCATGCATGCCATTTTTACTAACTATAGATGTTCTTCAAGGTTCTATTCTGGGTTCTCTTTTTTCTTTGCTCCATATTACCTCACTGGTTAAACTAATTATCTCACCTAGATTCCATTATCATTTTTATGAAGATGATTTCTAAATCTATTCATCTTAGTCTTTCTCCTGACTCCATCCACCTACTGGACATCCACTTATGTCTGTCTTTGAAATATCTCACTTCTCTACTCATAATATTCTTCTAATTCTTTTCCCTCCCTCAACTCTAGCCCCATACTTATCTGCCTTCACTTAGTGGCCATGATGGTTTATTTTAAGCCATAGTTCTGACAATATTATATCCTCCTCAATAGTACTTTTGTGATATCAGACTATTTACTGCCTCTAGAATGGATGGAGGGAGAAAGATGGTCAGATATAATTTATAGATAATTTAGTAGAGTAAAATGTTGCCTTAATGGCTCTCCTTCAATAAACTGCCTCAAATATATATTTAAATCATACATGATACCCTAAAAGAAGTAAAAATGAATATCTTTTTGATAGCTTTCTCACAATTAAAATCAAAGAATAAAGTGAAATGAATGTTTATATTAAAGCTGTTTTTCTACATCACAATCAATGGTCAACACAGAGCCCAAATGAAGAATGGCATTCTCTAAAGATAGTGAGGGTTTCCAGGTGTTCTCATTTGTAGTTGTCATGGCATTGGCTCCTTCAAGACATGATGTGAAGGCCTTCTAGATGAAATATCCTAAAGGGTTCAGCCTAATTACTTATAAAGGAAAGAATTATGATATAAATTGGAAGGATAACTCATAAAACTGGTATCAGTACATATATCTTAGGTGGACCCTTGAGGTGAGCAATGAATATGGCCAAGGACAAGAAAAAGATCAGGCTAGATAATGCCAATAAATACTTTTAATTACCCTAATTGCATCTTTGAAATAAAGACCAATTTTATTATTTTTATATGATACTATAATGGCTTCAAATTAAGGATGCTATAAACAATCTGTAAAAGACTAAATGTGCAGATTGACCAAAAGAGAATGGGAAAGAGATGAGTTCTTAATGTTCTTATCTAAAATAAGAGCCATCATATTCTGTAGGGGAGAAATGATAGAAGTCTTTTCAATAAAGTCATTGATGATTAGCCCTTCTACTATTCTATGTAATTCTAAAAATGCTTGATTATAGCAATAAAACAGAAAAAGCAAAATGAAGAAATAAGTATAGGAAAGGCAGCATAGTATTTTTGCTTTCTTTCAGATGATAGGATATTCTACATAGGCTTAGAAATAATTTTTTCAATTTTCAAATTTTTCAAATTACAGAAGAGAATATAAAGTAAATATATGGAAATCATTAGCCCTTTTTATATCTTAACAACAAAACCAAGTAGAAAGAAATGTAAAAGAAATGTTCAAAATGACTACAGAATGAAAGAAGTCTAACTACCAAGACATACAAAGGAATGATATAAATACAGTTTATAGAAATAAAGATAGGTCTATATAGCTGGAGATATATTAATTGATTATAGTTGTACTGTGTAATATCTAAAATGTAATAAAAATATAATATTGCCTAAATTCACATATACAGGGCCATGCCAATTCAAAAGATTGCTTTATTGAGCCAGGGGGAAAATAATAAAATTCATATGGAAGAACATATGAAGAATCTCAAGGTGAATAATGACTTTTAAAATGGTAAATAAAGGTACTAATAGTACCACATTTCAAACTATATTACAAAGTAATAGTCACTGAAACTGTTTGCTAGAGGTTAAAAAATAAACAAAAAGATTAACAGTGAAACATATTCATTTCAAAAAATACAGAAGCAAATGAGTTTAACATTCAATTAACCTAAAGAACCCAGTTACTCATTACTTTACAAAAACTGGACAGCAGTTTGGTAAAAATGTGTTTCCATATACTAAAATAAGCTCCAAATTGATACATGGACTAGATGTTATATGTCATATCCATGGACTAAAAGGTAAGTGAGATACTTTTTGTGACTTTAAGTAAGAGAAAAGTAAAAAACAAAAAGTTAAAATGAAAAGAATAGCAAGGCTCAGAGGAGACAAAAAGTACAATTTTGATTACATAAAATTGAAAAACTTCAACAAACAAAAATCAATGTGAACTATAATCAGAGGGGAAGAAGTTAACTGGGAAAAACAATCTTTGCAGCTATTGTCTATGATAAGCACCTGCTATCTAGACTATATAGAGATCTAACAAAAATATATTTTTAAAATGAAACATTGCCTAACAAATACTACAAAGATGTTGGACCAAGGGTAGAAATCTAAAGTATCAGCCCACATATAAAAATGCTCTAATTCACTAATTATAGGAGAAATGAAAATTAAAACAGTCATGTTCAAGCAACTCACACCTCTCAGATTAGGAGTAATGGCAAAAAATGGAAACTGATAATTTTTGGGTAGGATGTATTAAGACAGGGATATTAATGTATTGATGAGGGAGCTGAGAATTAGTTCAGCCATTCTGAAAATCAATTTGGAATTATACACCAAAAGTCATAAAAATGTGATTTAACCTAGCAATATTTTGACTGGACACACCTCCAAGAAACCCAGGGGAAAACAGAGAGGACTCATGCATTCAATAGCATTCATAGCAATGCTTTTAAATTATAGGAAAGAACTGTAAGCAAATGGGTATCCATCAGGCCACATTTTTCCTAACTTTTTTGGTACTGCTGATCACCCTCTTCCTGATACTCTCTTCTCTCTAAGCTTTCAGGGCACATCTCTCTTCTGTTTCTTCTCTTACCTCATGAACTGCACCTTCTATGTCTTTTTTGTGGGATCCTCATTCAGATCATGCCTCTAACCATAGATGTCCCAAAATATTTTGTCCTGGTCCCTCTTCTTTTTTTCCTTCATACTTCTTTGGTGATCTCATCAGTTCCAAGAATTAAATTACCATCTCCATGATAAAAGTTCTCAAATCTACCTCCCCTGCCCCAACCTCTTAGTTGATTTCCAATCTCTTATCTCCAAGGGCCTTTCAGACACAATGAACAGGATGTCTGGTACACATCTTAAATTCAATGAGGTCAACATCATTCCCCCAGTCCCTCAGGCTCTCAGCCTGGGGATTATCCTTGACTTCTCACTATTTTCCTTCCTGCTTACCAATTTTTTTGTTGATTTCACCTTTGCAACCTTTCTCAAATATGCCCCCTTCTCTTTTCCAACATTGCCACCACTCTGGGGCAGGCTCACATCACTTCATGCCTGAACTATTGCCATATCATGCTAGTGGGTTTGCCTGCCTCAGGTCTCTCCCCAATCTATCCATCTAAAGTGATTTTCCAAAAGTGCAGGCTCAATTATGTCATCTCTTTATTAAATAAACTCAGGATTAAATACAGAGTTCTGTTTGGCATTCAAAGGCCTTCCTAAACTAGCCTGTTCTTACCTTTCCAGTCTTATAGCTTGATCCCCACCATATATTCCAACCCAGTTGACACTGGCTTTCTTGCTATTCCTGGAACAAGATAGTTTATCTGTCCCCCTATCTGAAATGCTCTCCCTCCTCATTTTTGCTTATTGACTTTTCTGACTTTCTTTCAGTTCCAACTAAAACCTCTTCTTTCTCCTTCTCCTTCTCCTTCTCCTCCTTCTCCTTCTCCTTCTCCTTCTCCTTCTCCTTCTCCTTCTCCTTCTCCTTCTCCTTCTCCTTCTCCTTCTTCTTTTTTGCATTATTAAATTTATCTTAATAACAAATTTCTACATCAGTTTTCCAAAGTCATATTATCCATATTGCCTTCCTCCAGTCTTCCTTCTCCCCTTTGGGAACTGACAAGCAATTCAATCTGAAAAACCCCATCTCTTAAAGAAAACCTTTCCCAATCCTTCTTTATTCTAATTCCTTTCCTCACTTAATTATTTCTTCTTGAATATATTTGTTTTCCTTCATTAGATTGTGCCCTTTAGATTGTGAGCTCCTTAAAGCTAAGGACTGTCTTTTGCCTCTTTTCATGTGTCTAATGTTTAATAAAATGCCCAGCATATATTAGGTATATAATGCTTATTGGTTAATTGAATTGGGGAAACCAATTATTTTATATTAATATAAAGTAATACTATTAAATCTTAAGATACACTAAAAAGGATAAATTCAGAAAAACTTGGGAAGACTCATGAATTAATGCTGAGTGAAGTAAACAGAATCAGGAGAACAATTTCTTCACTGATTATAGTATAAAGAAATGCAACTTTGAGAGATTTGAGGATTTTGACCAATTAAATGATTTTCTAGGGCCAATATGTACTTCATTAAGCACAATCCTACCTCTTGACAAATGGGCTACTAGAGCAGAATGGGCCATGTATTTTTGCAGATGGCCAATTTATAGATCTGTTTTCTTTGACTATGCTTATTAGTTACATGGGAGTCTTAAAAGGGTGTCTGTGTTTGTGTATTATATTTATTATGAGTCATGTCTGCATGTGTAGTATACACATGTGTGCTATATATAGTATGCATAGCATAGTATATAATGTACTAATATAATAGTATAGAAATTCATATATCATATGTAGTACATGTGTATATATGTACACGTAGATGTGGTATATAATGTATACGTTTATGTAGTATATAATATATGGATTAATATTTTCTATATGCTCATCATGTTTATATAAAAGGGAATACATATATACATATGTTTGTGTATGTTTAGCATGTTAGTTCCAAATTTGTCCCATTAGTTGTTTTCCATTAGACCACATTCTATCTTCTGTAACTTTTTTATACTTCATTGCTACTCTTAGTATTCTTTGCTTTTTTCACATTTCTTCACCTAGTTCCTAGATACATACAGATATACTATGTGTATTTGCAAGAAACAGAGATTCTCCATTACATAGAGCTTTATATATATATGTAAATTTAAGTATACACAATTATACATATACATATCCTATGTTTCTGATATTTGTATGTGAAAATACTTGTCTTTGTTGGTATTCATCAAGTTCAGAATTGAAAAAAATCAAGAGGGCAATGGAAAGAGGTACCCGATGAGCTAAGTAATTTGCAGAGTAGAACCAATATAATAATGCAGTAGAAGGCACACAAAGAACCTTACCAAGAAGACATAGGACCACAAAAGTAAACTGGCTCATCATGTTGTGAGAATGAGGGGTCACTCAAATTTAGCTACCTCTTCTTTTTCAAAGTCTCTATAAACTTAATGAGAATACTATTTCAGCCAATAAGTTGATGAGAATTTTCAGTGGTACTGAGAAAATGAATGAAATCCATAGAATATCATTTTTATATCTTTACTTATTATAGGAAATATATTTTAAAGTGCTTAATGAAATTTAATCTAGTAATTTAAGATTCTTTTCTATACACTTGTAATCTTTTGAACAGATTTTTTTCATAAATTATCATAGTTTTTTTAATTTTCATGCAAGATAAATAATAAAAAATCAGCCCCAAAAGTTAGTTATTCCTTAAAAATATCATTTTGAGGATTTGGAATCCTGGAGGTATGATTTTATTGATATAATGCCTTCCCTGTTAGGAAATTCCTTCTAGCAATGCAGATCTGTAACTGCTTTACCACATATATCCTTAAGAGTATTGAATCCTTAACTTACTTGCTCAGTGCTACAACCAGTATGTGTTAGAATTATGTCTTGAACCTAAGTTTTTCTGATTCTGAAACTCTCAATTCACTACACTACAGTGACTTTTAAAAATATCATTATTTAAGAAATAAGACTGGATTAATATTTCTACCATGCTCTCTAATGAATTACAGACTAAACATTCTCTATATAATGTTATGTCACAGAGAGAGAGCTAAACTGAGTGAGACCTGAAAAGCTAGTAATTATGATGTAACCAGTCTTTGATAAAGTCATTGCATTTCAGAAGCTCTCGTTCAGCTGTATAATTTGGAATGTACACCAAATAACTTGTAAAGTTCCTTACATTTCTAATACTCAATGATTCCATAACTAAACCTTACAGTATTCTTGCCATTACATTACCTGTTATTTTATTTATTCTTAAAATAGCCTCCATTAAAATAAAAAATAAAACAATATCAACAATATCAGACAAATCATTCATTACTGAAGGAAAATCTCTTTTGAATGATAGTTCTAATTCAAGTTAATAAGTAGATTATAAACTTCTTGAGGGCAGGACATCAGGACACTGTCTAATTTTACCAGATTGTCTACTAGGGCAATCAATGTTTGTTGAGTGAGTACACAAAGAAATAAATTCTCATTTTTCTTATACTTATGTAGTATTCTATTCTTGTCTTGGTATAGGTTCAAGGTCAGAAGTGGGATCAAAAGGAGTATTCACTCCCTATTCTGACCCTCAGGGATGAACTTTGCATTATAGGAATTGAAGATCAGGCTCAACCACAGCTTTCTTATCTTTCCACTGGGCAGTTCTCACTTCTTAATTATCACCATTTCTCATAGAGAACTTCCTCTGGAAGCGTAGGGGAGAGGATGTGAGGAACAAAGCCACATGTCCCAACAGCTCTCAGAATACAAAATTCCATCCATTCTAATTCATTTTGGCATGGTAAACTGAAGCAAAATCTTAGATACAGTTTAGTTTTGCCCTTTTGAGAGTTTAATCCAAATCAACAAATCAAAACCATATGATTCTCTCTCTATTTGGCTCAGTGTCCAGTCAAGACAAAGCCTGGAATTTTGAGGAATAAATTCTGACTTCTCCTTAGTTCCCTCCTTCTAGTATCTTGGTATACAAACACCAAACACTATTCCAATCTGTTTCTGCCATTGTGTTCACAAATAAAGCAAAAGACAGTTTCAAAGAAAAAATTAGAAAGCTTTAAAGAAAAGAATAATTTGTTATTAGCTACCATCCTATTCATACAGAGAAGGTGAGAGAAAGGGAGACTATTTCTCATAATCTGCCATCAGCTTAGGTAACTACTTCCTCCTCCCCCATCAATAGAAATAAAATCATTCAGTCTTTCTGGAAAACTTAAAACTCTCCGTTTTATGGAAATCTTTAAAAATATATACAATTTCTGGGGGCATCTACTTAGGCCTAGAATTGGAAGGACCTGAGTTCAGATCCGATCTCAGACGCTTCCTAGCTATGTGACCCATAGCAACTCACTTAACCCCAATTGTGTAGCCTTTGCGGCTCTTCTGACTTGGGACTAATACTTAGTATCTATTCCAAGGCAAAAAGTAAGAGTTATATTTGTTTCTTCTGATTTTTCCTTTGCTGGGTCCTCCCCCTCTGTTTCATTCGCTCTTTGCTCATTACCTGTGCAGAAGCTGTCTATTGTAATGTCTTTCTTCTTTTTCTGTTGTTTGCTCAAGTTTATCCCTTCTTTGCTCCCTGTATTTGTCTGTGCTCTTGCTCTCATTTTGTTTTGGTTTTGGGGCTGTCAGTCTCCCCTCTTGGAGCTTTGTCAGATCTCTTGGTACAGTCTCTAGGGGAGGAATGTTAGCTTCCCTGTCCTCTGGAGGCTTTTGATTGGATTGAGTTCAATTGGGTTGGGCTGTATGTGGTATGAAGCACTGAGGCTCTGAAGACTCCTGGAAGGCTGTGCTGCCCAGGCTCTCTCCAGTTCTCTCCAGCTGCTTCTCCACTGTCTGCAAGTGCCTTTGCCCGCCTCCCTAAACTCTGAGGAGTTCTGATGGGATTAGTTCAACTGGATTGGTCTGGATGTGCCTGAGGCAAGGGTGAGATTGGAGCCCGATGGAGGGACCCAGCCACCACCTGTTTCTCCCTGGTTTCCTCCCCGCTGTCCAAGCTGGATGCTCCGAGCCTGGTGCCCCGCTGCTCACAAGGTAGACCCTGCAAACCAGCACCTTTGCCCGCTCAGAGGTTCCCGCTGCTGCTGGGGGCTCAGCCCTCTGGGTTGTGGGAGAGGGGTCCTGGGACCTTTGCTCTGCCTTCCCCTTAGCCCTGAGTATTCTCGGATTACGGCTTTTAGGGGGGCATACCTTTTGATTTGAGTCCAGAAGGAGGGTTCCCAGCTTCTGTCCTGTTGTTCAGATTGAATTTTGGTGCCCTAGGAGCATTCAGTCTGTATGGGTAAGGAAGGGTCTTCCACGAGGTTTGAACTTTTGCTGCTTGCTAAGCTGCCATCTTGACTCTGCCCCCATTATGACTTTTAAAAGAGGAATGAATGAATGAATGGAACATTTATTAAGTGCTAACTGCATTCAGAGCACTGTGCTAAGTGATGAAAATTCAAACAGAAAAGTAAGACTGCCCTGGATCTCAAGGACAACACATTTTAATGGTGGTGACAATTATGAGAAGTTTTAGCTGCAAGTCAGATGAAAAATTCCAGATGTTAATACTTCTTTAATGTCATTTCCACTGAGAAAGTGATATCATTTATGACTTGAACTATTTGACAGTTAAAGACTTCCATGGCAAGAAATTATTTTTTCTAGGTTTTCAATAGATATGGCTATAGTACCCTGAGAAGCAGTATATAGGGGCAGTTTCCCAGGATGACTGATGGCTGTGGATACTGGGCTGGCAGCATTGCCATTCCCAAAATTCTTAGGTTCAGGGTCCTGGACTGTGTCCAACATGGTCTTGGGGGACATGGGGGCCAAGGTACTGGTGGTACTTTCCTGGCACATGCTGCCTCCTGCCTCTCCTTCAGGATATTCACTGCTTCTGCTAGGCTGTTTGTGGCAGTTGGTGAAGATGGCTGGCCTCTTCTCTACAGGAATTGCTTCCCCAGATTATGGTGTGAGGGCTGGATTAGAAGCAGGACTTGGAGACTGAGGTGCTGCCACTGCTAGGTCTCCTATGTCTGTCACAGAGGAGTCGGCTTCAGCACTAGAAGGATATCACTGACTGCTGCTGTTCCTGGGGCTAAGGTGGTAGCCACAGAACCTTGGTTCTCAGTTTTGTAGTCTTAAGACTTCCGATACTGCCATTCCATATTCTTGATCTCTTGAATTGTAACATAGTTATTGCCACAACCAGGTCACCCTGCTGCTGTCATGTTCAGTTCAAAAGCAACTGGTATGGCATAACACTATCCCACTACCCACTCTTCCTCAGACATGCTAAGCTCAAGAGTCTCTCATCTCTGGCTATCCCAGTGCTGAAAGAAAAAGGCTGTCTATATAGGATTACATCTCCCAGAAAATCAAACAGCTAGGTTCTAAATCTTTCTCTCTGACCTCCAAAGTCCCTTTCAAAAGCCATTAACACTTAGAAACTATAAATCTTTTACATGACATAAAAAGACCATTCTCCTAAACATGTTTGGGCAGAATTCTGGAAAATGATTGCACAAAACAATCAAAGAATTATTTAGGATATGGAATTAATGAGTAGACCTACTTTGTACATCAAATTAAAATAACTCCTGACTACTATTTTGGTTCTCTGTCTATTTCAGCCATGTTCTTCTCACCCCCTCCTTCATATTTCTGCCCTCCATTTTAATAACTTTTTATGACAATTTCACTTTGGGGTGCACATATCCTTGTCAATCTCCCCTCCCCATTTAAGGTTTTGCTAGATTCAGGAAAGAGCAGCATATTTTTCTTTCTCCTCCCATTCTTCATCTTCATCCTTTAATTCCCTGAGTTCTTACTTTCCTGATCTGCAAGGGAAGTTCAGTGTGTAATTCAATATGTAAATAGGCTTAAAAAAAAAACAGAATCTCTGGAAAAGGAGGCAGAGGAATCTACAGAAGGGTAGGAGAAAGAGGCAGATTTGAAATGACTGATAGGAATAAGACACAATACATTCATTGTTCTCTTTATGAAATTCTGATACTTTTGAAACCAGCCATAGAGATGCATGGAGCACTAATTGATTGTAAGAGTATGTCCTGCATTAGCCACCAAACACATTAAAAAAACAGGTAAATGTTTCATCGGTGAATTATGAGAGATTAATGACTGAGCATTTTTCTATGCAGAGTTATAAAGAGCAGAGTTAAAGAAATGCCTGTTGTGCTTCCAATGACAGGTTTTATGAATAAAAATATCTGTCTTTCAACTATTTTTATTACTACTTCTTCCACTCCACCTGTCTTCAATTTCCTTTGTCTTCCAACTTAAAAACCTCTTGCTGTTTTTGCCTCAATGTGTCCATCATATACCATATTTGCTTTTCTCCCCCCCTTTAATTCATATACATTGTTATCCTTAGCTTTGAGGTTATCAGGTGTGGTTTCTGACATAACTGCTGGGAATAAATATATCTGCAGTTTATGTGAGGCTTCAGGTCAGGGGGAAAAAATGAAATCACTTTCTTCCTTTCTCATTTTACTCTGTGATTCCCAGAGAAACACAGAATTTTAGAGAAAGTATTCAGCAGTTATGTAGACCATCCCACATGCAGTGAAAAACCCTTTTATAACACACCTGCCAAGTGATTAAACCAACCAGGCTCTGCTAGATGGTCTCCAATAAAGGGAAACTCACTTTCTCCAAAGGCAGACCATTCTGCTTTTGCATAGCTCTAATTATCAGGAAGTCTTTCTGGCACTAAGCCGGAAAATTGTTCTTAGTAACTTTCATTACCTGATACTAAATCTGTCTTTTGAGGCTAAATAGATCAAGTCCTGTCCCATTCCCACATGACAGCTCTCCAGATACTAAAATCATATTCCATCTGAGGTTTCTTTTCTCCAGGCAAAACATTACCCTAATTTGTAGAGGACTTCGTTGTCTTTACCATCTTACTAGACCTCATTTACCTACTCTCCATTTTATCAATGTTCTTTCTAAATAATGGTTCCCAGAAATAAACTTAGTATGAATCTGGTATTCAAGATGTGCTTAAACCAGAGTAGAATATAGAATTATCCCCTCTCTACCCTTGGAAGATAGCTGTCTCCTCTTGCAATCCAAGATCTTTTTAGATTCTTGAATGCTTCCACTACATTTGCTGATTCATACTGAACCTGAGGTCTACTACAATCCTCTAGATCTTTTTCAGATAAATTACTGTTTAATGATGTAAAGTTGATCTTATATTTGAAGTCAGGTGAAAGACGTTACATCTATATTTAATTTCATATTTTTGGTTTCAACTGAGTACTCTAGTCTGTCAATACTTTTTGTATCTTAACTTAATGGCTTTAATAGATCAACAAGTTATGTCATTGGCAAATTTGATGTATGCCATCTATGGCTTTATCAAAGTCATTGACAAAAAAAATGATGCTATTTATGTTCAGGGATCCTATAACCTATCTGACTGGTGATGACAGAGTATGGAGCCTGGCACAAATTGTTGGAGCATTTCACTGGAGAACTCTTTTTTAAAAAATAAACATTATTTTATTTGGTCATTTCCAAACATTATTTATTGGAAACAAAAATCATTTTCTTTTCCTCCCCCCCCCCACCTCTCCCATAGCTCACGCATGATTCCATTGGGTATCACATGTGTTCTTGACTCGAACCCATTTCCGTGTTGTTGGTATTTGCATTGGAGTGTTCATTTAGAGTCTCTCCTCAGTCATATCCCTTCCACCCCTGTAGTCAAGCAGTTGCTTTTCCTCGGTGTTTTTACTCCCACAGTTTATCCTCTGCTTGTGGATAGTGTTTTTTAGATCCCTGCAGATTGTTCAGGGACACTGCATTGTCCCTAATGGAGAAGTCCATTACCTTTGATTGTACCACAATGTATCAGTCTCTGTGTACAATGTTTTCCTGGTTCTGCTCCTTTCGCTCTGCATCAATTCCTGGAGGTTGTTCCAGACTCCATGGAATTCCTCCACTTTATTATTCCTTTTAGCACAATAGTATTCCATCATCAACATATACCACAATTTGTTCAGCCATTCCCCAATTGAAGGGCATCCCCTCATTTTCCAATTTTTGGCCACCACAAAGAGTACAGCTATGAATATTCTTGTACAAGTCTTTTTCCTTATGATCTCTTTGGGGTACAAACCCAGCAGTTCTATGGCTAGATCAAAGGGCAGACAGTCTTTTATCGCCCTTTGGGCATAGTTCCAAATTGCCCTCCAGAATGGTTGGATCAATTCACAACTCCACCAGCAATGAATTAGTGTCCCTACTTTGCCGCATCCCCTCACTGGAGAACTCTTGACAAAGTTAATATTTAACATTAAAAGCTACACTTTGAGTCCAGTCATCCAACCAGTCCCAAATTAATCTAATTGCATTATCATCTAGCCCATGTCTCTCTATCTTTTCCACAAATAGCATGAGAGACTTTGTCAAATGTTTTTTCTAAATTCTAGGTAATCTGTGTGTGTGTGTGTGTGTGTGTGTGTGTGTGTGTGTGTGTGTGTGTGTGTATCTGGACCTCTCTCTGTGTCTCTGTCTCTCTCTCATTCTTTCTCTCTCTCTCTGTCTCTCTCTCCTGAGAACCACTTCTTTGATCCTCTGCTTTTTCCTAATATAGATAAGCAACAACCCTTTCTGCTCTCTTCAGTTTCCCTCCTAAGCCTTGATTCATTGTGTGTGGTACAGTGAGGTGAGTACTAGATTCTGCTACTGGTATCTGGTAATCTTGAGGAAAACACCTACCTTACCTGGACCTGTTTCCTCACCTCTAAAATTCAAGGATTGGACCACAGGCTCTCTAAGTTTTCTTCTAGCTTTAAACCCCCCAAATTATGATCTTTTGCAGCAAGCATCTTCCAAGTTGTTTTGTGCAGAAAAATTGCTTTACTCCATTCCCCTGTTAGTTCTGTTACTCTAGTATTCATTTTGAAGTATTATTTTAAGATTGGTTTAAGAGGATTCTCAGAGAGGTTCATGCTTTTAGTGTCTCTATTCCACCATCTTGGCTCTGTCTCCAGTCCCTAGAATACATTTAGAAAAGTAAGAAAGTCTTTCCTGCAGAAAACAACTTGGAAGGTAGGCAGCAAGGATCTGGTTCACTGGGGTTAGAGAGGAGCACAGCTTGCAGCAAAGCTGCATCGCTCACAGCAAGGCCACACCAAGGAGTACACACACAAGCCAAAAGCAAGATCCTTACCCTCCCCCCCACACACACACCCCTACTGCTCTAGATTCTGAACCTGGGACCCAAATCAACTTTGAGACTTCAAGATCTTTCCTAAGCCAA